>NC_137548.1:55511906-55634045 GCF_963082525.1 Nesoenas mayeri
TGTGTTTGATTCTTCCCAGAATTACTGTCTAATATTAGTGCTTATGCCAGTCAGAGGAGGAATTTTTGTTATTTTATTAAAAGCGCTTGTCTGTATAAGAGAACAGATCTGGCTATTTTGAATCAGTTCAAGAAGAATAGATTGATAAAGTACAGAGAGCAATGCATGCAGTCTGCTGCTATTCAGAATACACCTTCCCATTTTTTGCATTTCTCTGCGATGAATGTTTGAAGGCATATAATCATGTCATATGATCCCTGGTAATAATGTAATGATAGTCAGTTTTTCACTGAAAACACAGACATTTAATATTGCAAAAGGACCCAATGTAATTTTCCTATGCCAAGAAAAGTTGTTAAGGACAGATCTTTAGCTGAATAAAGAGGATTCAATTAACCCCAGTACAGCTGCTCTGATTTACAGTGTCCGAGGATCTGACCCATACTCAAAAGTCTATAACGATTCTGTCTGTGTCATAATTCCCAGATTAAAAGATACATTTCTTTTCAATTCTATTCATATTTGGTTTAAAAACCACAGACACCGGGCTGTCTCATTGATGGTTCGTGGTAGAGATGACAGCCGTACCAGCAAAATGTGCCTGTAAAGCTCTGTGCTCTGTTTGGCAATGCTTTTGAAATTGATAATAGAGCTCTCAACAAATGTCCACAAGAAAGTGAAACTGTTCAAATCTGGTTTTACAAGGAATAGGCTGCACATGTCATGTACCATTTGCTTGTCTATTATAAATTATTACCAATAAATGTAAGTGAGGAACTGTTACAAAATATAGCCCTGAGCAAAAATTGACACTGTTAGAGAAGACAAGACTTCTTTAAAAATGCAGATCATATGTTTTATCATTAAAATATGGGAAAAAATGGGTCAGAGATGAAAACCACATCAAGGTGCTGTGTATTGCAATGGTAAACTTCACAAGTTATGACAGAATATTTCAGTATTTTAGCTAAAATCACTTTTAGGGGATTTAACTGAATTTAAGTGGTAATGGTAAAAATGTTTAAAATCACTGACAATAATTTACGTTTGTGTTTTAGACATTTAGTATTTTACTTTCTAAATACTTGAGGACAAATTTATTTGACTGGACCTTTTGTTCATGTGCTGGTTTATGTTTTTCTTTGTATTCTGCTAGTTGTGTTTCATTATGTTCTTCAACACATTTGAAAATACTAACACATAACTTTGAGCACTTGGAAATGTGGAGCAATTCAGAGCCTGGGCACTCTGCACCTTTACCTTCAGGATTTATTTTGCTATGCATTTTTCCTTTTCCTTGTTAGAGATCAGATACTGTATGCCATCATCTTCCATGAAAATGGGATATTTGAGGGTCCTCACTTATTGCAAATTATTCCTTCCTAACAATTTTGTAGTACTTTCCAGAAGTGAAATCAAAAGACAGGGAGAACTTGTAGTGTTCTTTGCAGTGGATGCAGTTTCAGAGATGCAGAGACTGTGTGCTGCTTGACCTCTCCCAGCTGAATGATGAGGTGGTGTTTTACCTGTGACAATTCTTAATGTTCTCTGATTCTTTTCAGTGCCTAGTCCAAATACCTTAATGAATTCCTTAAAAATACAAAGCTTGCATTGGGAAACTGGTTAATATTAAACAATGATTTTTTTTCTTTTTAATAAATAGGAATGAAAATACTCAATATTGTTAAGTATGTCATACTGAGAATAAGACTATGAATAACAATGTCTTAGTTACTTTTTTTTTTAAAGGTAGTTAGAGTTGGTAGAGATTTCATCTGTGGATCTCGTGAAAGGATAGGAGGTTCAAAGTCTCACTGAATTGAACTTTAAATTGTTTGCACTTAATGGCAACTGGATAGCTTAATTGTGATAATGTTTTGTTTTGAATTCTTAGACTGATGCAATTATTTATCTTTTGTCTTCATATTTTCATACTGAAGTAAATTAACATGAAGAAAAAAGGTCCCCATCTATTCCCTCCCATGAAATCTTGCAGGGAGTGGAGGGCTTGGGGGAAGGAAGAGAGAAGTTGCCGCATTGTTGTTCTTGCCCACATTGGCAATCAAACAGGGATATTTCTGAAATGTTTCCTGGGTAGTTTCTGCTGGGCATAGTAATCTTTTTCTGAACAGTATCCTGCTTCAGACTATCCTGTCCTTTATCCCAGTAGTAGCTGTAGCTCACTGCTAAATGAGGTGGTTCATGTAGGGATCTGTAAACACGTTTTAGGGTTCCCATTGTGCACATATGGAAGGATCATATTGTGTAAGCCTTACTTCAAAATAAAGAAATTGTGCATGATGGTGCCTTGTAAATGCCTGTTTGTAAGGACTCTAACAAAAATCAGAATTTGTCAAAGTTGCAGAAAGCGGAACCTTTTATCTAGTTGTGTTTTATCTGATCAAAATGCTTGTGACTTTAAAATGGTTGTGGGTCTTTGCTACCTTCCTTTCTTCCTTTGTTCCCACTGACCCGCGTCCCAATCTGTTTTCCTAAATTTGCTGCTTAACTCGTTGAAAACAATGCCATAATTAGGAGAATTAGGAATTCCTAATATGATTAGGAATCCATATTCTAATACAGTGCTGTGTCACATGGTACAGCATAGTGCACAAGAGCAAGTACCGATGGGCAAAACCTGCAAGCAGGTTGCAGCTGGAAAGCCCAGCCTTTCAATGCTGCACCTGAGCTGCTGGGGATGGGATGCTTGAGACAAAGTGCAGGAGATGTTCCTGGTTATGTGGAGCCTACATCTTTTCCTTAACCTCTTCTGCAAGGGGCATGACATATTTAAGCAGTCCTTGTGCCTGCTTTATCTGCAAAGGTTAAGATTACAGCTGGCTCTGGTACAATTGTGCAGCGTGGATAAAAGCTGCCTGTACCTTACTGCTGTTCTTGAATATTCCTTCAGAGAAAAAAAATGTTGAAGACAGATTCTCAGCTTTACATATTTTGTTTTTCTGTTTTCCTTTGTAACTGGTGAAACTTTGAACAGCATGTGAAGGTGTTGTGCATTTACATCAACAAATGCAAAAGAACTTTGTGTATGCATTAGTAGTGACTGGAATATTGATACAGAAAAGGTAATCCATGATATCACTCAATAGTGCAAGTTTTTCAAGAAGAATTTAGGTTTAGGTTCATTTCTATGAACCAGACAAAAATATTTTTTCAGATATATATCCAACCTAGGACACTCTTTTATGTTTTATAGGATGCCCAGAGCTACTGTAGATATAAAGCACAATTTCTGGTTATGAGATCTTTGCGTCACCAAAATGCAAATTTCACTCCTGAATATGTAGGCCACTTGCTGAATAACCTAAAGAAATATATGGTGAAAATGTTAGTTCTCATATATTCAGATTACCTCATTCAAAGCTTTTCCTCAAGTTTTTAATATCCTGAAAGTCCCAGTTCTGAGGCAGCTTGCAGTTCAAACTTCATTTTTGGTTCTTAGAGTGAAGTCATTTAAATAAACAAATAAAAGCGGCACGTCATTCATAGATTGTGCCAAAGTACACCATGTGCCAGCTAGAATTAATTGTCATGAATCCTCACAAATTTATAATGACAACAATGCAGATACATGTGTTTGTCCCTAACATCTCTGATGACACTTGCAGTACTTTGAACATGCACAAGTAACATCCCAGCACAGTTTTGACCTGTGTTTATTTTTAGTATTTCATGAATCACCTTCTTTAGCTGTTTTTCTTTTTCACTGAATGAAAGGAATATAAATCTTATTGCTAAATAACACTAGGATATTTGATAGTAAAAATAAAATCCCTCCTCCTTTTCTTTGTGAATAGCCAGATGGATGTGTTTACCCTTTTGAGAAATTTAGATTTGATATTTTTGTTATGTTTTGTTTTCTTCCTTGTAATTATGTTGGCACTTTGCTGATCCCTAGTTGTGCATTATTACAATGGAAGGTGACAATTTGATTGTCTTCAGTTGGAGAAACAAGTAATTTTATATTCACCAAGCTGTCAGGTAACACTACCTCACAGTACTAAGAGCTCCTGGCAATGTGGTTTGGCACCTATATTTAAGTGCTTTGATGCTTGTGTAACCACTAGAGAAATATTTTGCCTGCTAGAAATGTTTTTAGGCTTGTAAGGTAAGGTTTTTATTAAAAAGAGAATTTGTAACTGAGCTGTGGAGCCATTGTTTCATGTTACATGGAGGTACTAATTAGGTGGTTTAGTGCAACTGGCTACAGGTGAGCCTGAAATTCCTACTTCCTTTCACTGTCTATTGAAGTGCTCTATTTCATTTAGAAATAAGAATCAAAAATATGGCAAGGAAGGAGGAGAACAAGGAAGGAGGGGAGCGAAATCTGACAGTAGATAAAATATTTCATTTCTGAATTAAGTGATACAGAGAAATAGCACATGACCTTCTGTTTTCACACCTGTAGGGTTGAAAATTACCTGTTAAACTCATTAGGTGGAATCTTAAGCACCTCCTGAAAATTAAATGTAGGAGGAAAAAATTAAGAATACTATATCTTACCACTTGAGTATGTATCTCATGGAGTATTGAAAGGATTTAATGAACCTTTCAGGAACTTCTGCCCATCAGGTTTAAGTGTGGCCAGGAAGATTTTGAATTATTAGAACAAGTTTTTAACTAGCTTTGTAAGGGAAAGAAAAAAAAAATGTATTCTTCTCCATAAAGTCTCAACTCAAAGTCTAAATAAAATCTTCTTAGTATTTTTAGGCATCCTTTATCAAAAGGATGTATACAATCATTCTGCTAAACAAGTCATTCTGTTGCATAAAATATGTGAATTAATGCTTATTTATAGCAACCATTGTGTTTTAATTTTATTGTTAATAATTGCTTTTATTTATATTGTATATTCTGTTACTGCTGCCTAAACCAACAAATCCTAGTAAGTTGCTGATGGATAAATTTTGGCACTCTTGCTCTTGTTCCTGTAGTTAATGGTGAAGATAGCTGGAAGTCACTACTGCATTTTTTCTTTTTGCAACAGTAAGAAATTGGATAGCCAGAGACACATGGTGTAGTCATAGGACTTTAAAGGCAGTCACCACCGAGCAGCTCATACCAACCAATTAAACAGAGGTGGTTACGTGATGTAACATTATCAGGAGAAACAATTCATGAGTCAAAGCATTCCAGGGCATATGAGCTCCAGTCCAAAGAACAGGCTCAAGCTGTTTAAATAAAGTGACAGCAATATTGTCAGCTAAATATAAACTACAGAAAATATTAACTACAGTGACTGAAGACGAGCACATCCCAGGTGCTAAATGAGTATTCTTTCACTGCCCTTTACCACATTCAATGTGAGTTCACCTTAGGCATTTTCAGTGAAAGCTCCTGGTACTGAATAAAGAGAATGGAACGTTTAACCTACTAGAAAGGTAGGTTATATTTTTAGCCTTTTATGAATCTGAATAAACACTTTGTATTTTCACTGAAAAGTCATCAGGGACTGCGAGCCTGTTTTGCTGCATTCAATTTAATGTTTTTGACAACTAGATGAATAGACAGGAACTTGTTCCCTAACCCTAATATTTTACTGTGTCTACATGGCTGAGAAGGTCACTATAATGGCAGAATGCTCAGAGAAAGACTTTAAAAAAAAATCTGTTTCACTCTCATATTGTTTGATTACAAATGAGAAGAAATGCCATAAAAATTGTTCCAAACCTTCTGAGCTTTGAAGGAAGTCTGAATGTGAACTCAAGCTTTGTGATTTGGCTTCATATCTATTAGTAGAAATGTAATTTGTCTAGATTGGAAAAACAAATGCGAGAATAGCTGAGTGTGTATGTTGGAAGTCAAGGGTGTATTGCTTAGCTTGATGCCTATTTCAGCTGGAGATTTGGGGGCTCAGTTAATGTTATAGCTGTCATTTCTTGAATCATGTTTGCTTCCATTCCTTATCCCCACCTTTTACTTCTAAGCTGATACCTGCAGCTACCATAAACTCTAATGCTGCAATGCTGCTCATGATCTATATGTAACTAAGTCCTGTAGTATTCCTGCAAAATCAAGCCAAGGAAGAGCTTGAGGGAGTTGAGCTGGTTTGCCTAAGGCCTTGCTGTGACTCAGACCCAGGAACAGAAACTGGGAGATTCTCTCCCATTGCTGCTTTCTCAATTTATATGGGTTTTGTGCACAGGGATTCATGTTGAAGTGTGGGCCCCTATGACAACGGAATCTGTCAATAACTGTTCATTTGAATTACTAAGGTTCCTTGAATACAGATATGAGATTTCATAATTTTAGGAAATAACTGTTTATTCTAAAGTGGTAGATAGATTATTGTGTTAGATTTACAATGAATTACATTACTGAGTTATGCCTATAGAACATTGTTTTTCAGGGGCAGAGCTGTGAAATATTTTGGTTATTGGCAAAGCATTTTCATTTTTCTTTAAGTCTGTCCGAACACTACTGTAACTAGTGTCTTTATACAACAAAAATAAAGATCAGTTTTCCTGAATGTTTAAACTATGCTAAACTGGTTTGCTGCTATAAATGAGTTGTTCCAGTAACTTCTATGCAACTGTGTCAGTGTAGCCTATTCTACCTCAGGCCTGTACTTGTATAGGTGAATTGCACTTCAAAATAGATTGGATTGCATAAAGGATGCTCCATGAGTATGCTCTTGGGCTTCAGAAGGACTTTGAGCATCCATGAAGGATACAAGTGATGAATGTGCCATAGATACGAAAGAGGAGGGTACCGTGGGCAGTGCAGGCAACGACAAGGATACAATGCATTTAATTTACCCCAAAGCTGAGTGCTGATTTGTAAGGGAAGGTCCTGTAAGTCATTATGAGAGGAGCATGCACATTTGTTGCTCAGTTAGAAGGTGGGGAGGGATGGGATATTGTGGCTGAATTTTACTTTTTGTGAACTCCAGGTTAGCATAAAAGTGTAGAAGGAAATATTTAAAAGTTATGAGTACTTCTAAAAATGGTTTCTCTTAATTTATTTAGTTCTGGAGTCACCAAAGCACTTAGACATGTGCTTAACTTTTTGAAACTGAGTAGTCCAATTTGAAATTAGTGGACTGCTTGCATACTTACAGTTAATCATGCACTTAAGTACTTTAATTTGGCACTTTGGGGAAAAGGAATGGAGACTGTTCATAAAAGCCTTGTAAAGTGAATGTATTTCTAATCTAATCTGATTCCAATCTCCTGTTGGAGCTGTAGACCTGGGTTATGTCTACAGTGCAGTCACTAAAGGCAGGATGAATTAGTCCATCGGAGTACCACGCTACTGTAGTTGGAGTGCTAGCAGAAACAAGCTTGTTTAAAACTGGGTTGGATATCTCAGCAGTACAAAGTGGTCATTTATATAACTGCAGTGTGGACATGCCTTTAGCTTTCTGAATGCTTGGTGAGGCTGGAGCAGAGCAGAAGCTGGAGTCTTCAGCGAACTACAAGTCTGCTTTGTCATATATATTGTTTTTGCTTAATATACGTGGTTTTGAAACAGTGTCTGGCCTATCACATTGTTGTTATTTCTGTTAATACTTTGTGGCTTGATTCTGCAATGTCTAGCAGCTAAAACTCCAGGTTTAGCCATAATTTCATTTGTAAGCTTTAATCATTTGAGCAATCAGCAGGGATGGAAGATGTTGGGCTTTGGAAGCCTTTTGTGTCAGGAATATATTCGAATTGTTTTGAAAAAGAAGATATACATTGTTTGAAGTATTTGACACCACAGAAATGCCGTAGGGAAAAAAAATAGTATTATTATTTGTATTTAGATATGTATAACACATACTGTCAGTAGGAAAAAAGGAAAACTGCCGTTTCAAGAATCTGACTGGCAGTCTTCATTAGAGCAGAGAGAACCTCTTTTCTGGATTAAATTTAAAAAATCATGTTAGATATACAGAGAATGAAGCTGTTTGGGACTGTGCTTAGCAGTTCAATTTTAGCTTTACTACCTCAGTATTGAGGCTGACTCAAACTGGGGTCCAGTTCCTCAGCTTTACTGAGGCTTTGATAAATGATCCCATTCTTGTTCTGTCTTGAGTTCAAAATGACATAAAATTTATTCTATCCAAACTAAGATTTATTTAATTCTCCAAACTGCGTAGGTGACAGGACTTCAGATAATTAGGGCCTCTTTCAGCTTTTTGTTTCATTCCCATTAGGTATATTTTCCACCTTTAGTGATTGCTGTGTTCAGCTAATCTGCCAATTTAACCAAAGCAACAATTTCACAATGTAGTTTTCTTTCTGATTGTGTGCTGTGTAATCAATATACTGATATAATGTGAGTGTAATTTCCTCTCTTATTTTATCTCCACTGCGCAGTATTATAAATAAACAGCTAAAAAAGAAAAAAGAAAGAAAAGCACCAAACAAATCTGTTGCATCTTCTTTTAAGATTGTACCACTGTAGACACTTGTTCTAGTAAAGTAGAATTGGACCCACTTGATTGCATTTAAATTTTTCATGCTTCAGCAGTTTGTCTGGGAGCACAGTAAAGAAAACCCCCCGAGCGAGGATAGTTTAGAATAATAGAACTTGATTTTGTGTATTATAGCGGCACCATTTGCGCTGCTGTAGTTAGGGTTGTGTCAGCACTTCCATTATAAACCCCTGTTTGCAGGGGTTATAACTAGGGAGATATTTTTTATCAGAAACTTTTTAAAAAATCATTCGAGTGGATTTAATTGATAATATGAGAAAAAATAAAATAAATTATAATGGAAATTAGTAAATTTCTTACACCTTTTACAAGCCTTATTTATTATGAATATTGATTTTTTTTCCCCCCTCTCACTGGGGATTTTAGCAAACACATTTTGAATATTTTAAATGTAAAATTGGGAAGTTATTATGGCTTAAAATTTGACTGCTATTCATGCTCATATTTTAACATTAAAACATTTTAACACAACAAACCCGTTTTATGGTTTAATGTTATCATAAACATAAACTACTCAAATGGGCCAGATTCTTCTCCCTTTGAATTGGTTGAGACCTTGGAGTTACAGGCTGAACTCTGCCTTTGGACCTGATGGAGTTCTGTGTACAGAATTTTCACATTGAAGTAAAAACCAACAGGTAATGAGTGAAAACCTGCATGAGGTAACTGACTGGCTAATACCCAGTCATAGAGTTTTTATTTACACTGTTTTACTGATGAAGAACCCAGGCATAATCAATATGTGGTGCATAGCCTAGCACCCTTGGAAGCCATGTACACTTGGGATATGTTGATTAACGAGTGTGCTGGGAAAAAATGGTGGAGGGCTTATTCTAGCAGAATCTTGCATCTCTGTGCCTTTTACCCAAATGTTTAAAATCTAGCAAGCAAAAACCTGAAAGGTACTATTAAGTGTGGACCTCTGATCATAATTAATGCACTAAATCTTGCCATTTTAACAAAGGTTTGAGGGGAAACAGAAATGAAACACATCCCTAAAAATCATGTCATGGGGAGATCAAGTGCCTGGGAGGCCTGCCTGAGCTTGTCTTTCTTTTCAGGCTCCAGGACTGTAGGTAACTGAGTAAAGTGCAGTATGAAAACATGTCTGACCATGATGTAGCAGTGGAGAAAGAGGGTAGGCGAAGCTAGAAAGCATTTGAACCCTGCTCTTGGTCTGTTCTGTTAGTCTAGTACAGAAAAAAGTTGCTGTGCATGGCTTGCCATTATTAGTGAATGAGACTTTGTCAACATAATTTTATTTTTAAGGTTAACAGAGTCCCTTTTTCTCTATGTAATCAATTTAAACAGAAGAACGCAAATAGAGATTTTTATTTAATTGTATTTAAAACATCATGAAGAAGAGGAATGTACATTAGTGTATATGGCAACGAAAGTGTTTCCTCGATAGTGCGTTACCAGTAGATAGCTTTACTGAACGGTCACTTGAGGAAATACCAAAAGCCTGTTTATGAAATAGAGGTGAAGCCTTTCTAGACTAATTATATTCAGCATGTAATTTCTAAACTTCAGTCTGAATTTTGATTTTCAATTAACATTCCCAATTTGAAGATAATTTTCTATTTAATGTAATTGCAGGAAATAATTTATTGGCTGATTAAGACTGAGGGCCCAGCCTTCCTTAAGAAAACACTCCCTAACAAACCAGCCTTTAAAGCCAACTCATAGCTTTGGACAGATTCAGCCTATTTTTGCAGCTGCAGAGTTGTGTTTAATTAGGATTGTGCACTATTATTCATTGGTGCAGTTTGTAGTTGAAATTATTCTTAAGAGACATTTTCATTTCTAGTTTTGTGTCATGATTTATTTATGGTGAAGAAACAGCCATAGCTATTGCTTTTCACATAAGCTCATTCGGTTTGAAACAGGAACGAGATCTGCTGAGAAGGTGAAAGAAAATAAAATCCTTTATTGTGACTCTCAGTTTTCATGTCTGGTTTCCAAATTGCATAGAGCATTGACTTACATTTTCATGTAAGTGATTACATTAACGTGACTAATGAGAAAAAGGAAAGTAAACCTTTTATTTTATCTTGGATCATAGTAATTATGAACCAGAACCTTTTGAAGTATGTACAATAATGCTGGCTGCTGAACTCTTGGCATGTTCTCTGTAGCATCAACACAAATTCTTTAGCATAGTAAGAATGTAATACATGGTTTAAATTCCTCAGTTTGCTTATTGGCAACATTAATATTAGACTCCCACTTACACTCAGGCTCCACTAAAGAAAATACAAACCTTTTTTTCTCCACCAGTATCGAGTTTAAGAGGGAGGATTATCTCTATTTACAGAATAGTTATTCTAAATAGGTATCAGTGTTTTAATATGTTTCAAAGCACTTCAAAGCTTGTAATACTTTCATATAGAACTGTACATAATTAGATTAGTTGATCCTATATTAATTTTTTTCACTGTAGTATACTAAATCTGTACTCCCTCATTAATTGTGAGAAATTTAGCATTAGCTGTTAAATCCTATGTGAAACACAGGCTGCTACATAAAAACTACTGTTTAAATTGGAATTAACTTAATTATTTTTCTTTGCACTTGATATTTCCTTCACTGTAATATTCATGAAAGCATGTGACAGATTTGTAAATTTAACTGTTAGTCTCAGATTTCCAGACCCTTTAATCAGTATTTATTTGTCTGTAGAAACAGTACTAGCAAGTTAATGATTTGCTAATTTGAAAAATGCTCATGTGGTTTCCTATGTTAACTGATTTGTGCATTTTTAAAGAAATGGTATGAAATCAATTATTGTTAAAAAGCAATTAAGGTGAAGATCTTATTCCTTAGTTTCTCAGCAATTTCAGTGTCAAGGATATTGTAAAGTTACTAAAACCTGGAAAAATAGCTAATGTATTTTAGCTGTCTTTCAGGTTTATTAATGATTGTTTGAACAGTTGCAGTTAATCTTATTAGAAATTTTAAACAGAGTGTTTTCAGATTTTGTGTTGAAGTCAGTTATATTTTCATCTGAGTGCAGAAACTGTGGTGAAAGCTGTGTTTGCATATGAGATGGTAGTAAGAGGCCATTATTAGCAAAAGACATTTAACATAAATCAATGCATTTATTCGTTACACTTTTAAGTCATTTGAAGTAATTTGTTGAGCTATATCCTGTACTCAATGCCTAATATGAAATGAAATATAATTATTTTAGATTTTTAGTTCAAACCGTAAAGATTACTCAGATATTATATAGCCATTCACAAAACTGTTCAGTTTTAAGGCACTTTTCACGTGAGTCTCTCAAAATACTTTCCAAAAGGTAAAATGGGATAAAATTTTAAACAGATTAAGAGCAGATGTAGCTTTGAACAAACAGCAATGGGACTTATTTAGCAGATTTTAAAATGCATTTAAAAATTCTCATCTGTGTAGAAAACAGCTTTTGCTTGCAAAGAATGATGTGAGGAAAGCATGGTGGACTCTCTCATTCAAACATTTGCTTATAACCTTCAAATTCCTCATGGGAGTAAGAGTTTAAAGACTTGAACTCTTATGCAAAATCAACATGAATATGCCAATAAAATCACTATTTTCTTATGGCTGGAGGAAATGATATTGTTTGACAAGTCTAAATGAACAGAATTGCATCATATAATTTAAGCTTGACCTTGGCTTGGCATCAATGAATACTTTATCTCGGTGTTTTGGATCTGGATCCCCCAAACCCATACTTCTTAGAGTACTTTTGTTGCCTGCATATGATTAATTTTTAAGTGTTGTAGGCAAGTGTGGTGTGTTTCGAGGACTGTTTCGAGCTTGATTTTTGTCATTTAACACCATTCTTTTTGTCTGCTTTTCTTGTTTTGTAGAAGAATGTCTTCCAAGCAGGCTACCTCTCCATTTGCATGTGCAGCTGATGGAGAGGAAACAATGACCCAGGACTTAGCATCACGAGACAAGGAAGAGGGCAACAGTGATCAGCATGCGACCTCTCATCTGCCTCTACACAATGTAATGCACAACAAACCTCACTCTGAGGAGCTACCGACTCTGGTCACGACCATCCAACAAGATCCTGAGTGGGATGGAGTCATCTCAGCCCAACACAGAATGGTGAGTTTCACAGTGGCTTTCTAAATTAGTATTGTAAAAGAGTGTTCACTTCCATTTTGAAAGACATGTTCAGTATAATCCTTCATAGGTGTAAAGCTTTTTAAATGTTAAAGTGTCGGTGTTAGTAATAGATCAATATCAATATGGTGTAATTGTAAATTACAATTGTATAATCTTCTTAAGTATACAGGTCTATATGAATGAGGTCATTTGATGAGTTCACCTTCGGAAAGGAAATGCATCTATTCATCATGTTTTCATTCATAACTTGATTTATGTCATAACCTCTCTAGCTCATATATTCAAGCATTAATTTCTGACAGGAGGATGTAGCTCACAACTGTTTGTCATCTGCAAAGTGTTGTGCTGATGGAAGAAACTTTAATGTATTTTTTTACTTGTCTCTCAGAAATAGAACCCACCCAATCTAGAATATTATAGCTTTACATCACAACACAGAGGCTGGTGTTTTAGGTGAGAGAAACATCCTGCTGTATTTGTAGGAAATTACACTTTTTGTGGAGGGCAAAGGTGTTTGTGAGTAACTATGTTATGCTCTTTTGCTCTAGATCACCAGTTTGCATATAGGTGATGTTAGCAATGATCAAAATTATTATCTGTATTCTCTTCAGTAGCCTAGATAAAATTATTTTGCAGTTGTTATTCTATCTCTGCATCCCCAAAATTCTACAATAAATGGGCAAACTGAATGAAGACTGAATGGGCATAACATGTGGGTCAATTTCTTCTCCTTGCATGTGTTCCCGAGGAACAGAATTAACATACATTGAGCAGCCAGGTGTTCTGTAAATGTAGAACATCATACTTCCAGGCTATCCATAAAGTGACTTTCATAGACATTAAATTCATACAGTTAGTTTAAAAGGAATACCCCTCATTTTCATTAAATTGCTTATGAGCAGATTTTTTCGGCAAGACTCTTTTTTTTTTGTTTTTTTACAAATCAGCAGCTTTAATAAGGTTAAAAAACAATTGTAGACAGCATTAGCAATAACAAACTTATTTCAAATTTGACTAGAAATAAAAATACTAATGCGTTAGTAACATAGATACTGGAATTCTTCCTGCATATTATGATGCCTGGAATTAATTAAATAATATCACTACCATAATATCTGTTTTGTTTATATTGTAAGGGTTTTTTTTTTCCTTTCTAAAATCCAATTGATTCAAAAGATCAAACCAAACCAGAAAAATTCTACCTAATCTGCAATGAACAATTTAACCTAGTGCAGAATTTTCTGTCAAGCCTAAAATATTTCTAAGTATTTGGGTGACTGTCATGAAGAGGGCAAAATTTCAACCATGAAAATGGCTTTAAAGAAAAATGATTATAGGTTGGCAACTTGGCAAGTTATCGTAAGTTGTGTATATGGCTTCTAGGCAGAATTGTCAGATGGAACCTCATTTTGGAAGGAGGGTCACTCTTTTGCCCAAGTCATGTGATAAGCACACCAGAATAATTTTAATTTCTATGTTATCAGGAGGACAAGCTGGATGCAGACTAGGAAGGATTGGTCAAGTTTGCTGGTAGAAAAATAAATCTGTGAATTCATCAGCTACTTTCCTATTTGTTCAGAGAGGCAGCTGCACTCTAGGAATTTTTCTCTTAAGTCATCAATAACATTGATAAAATGGCTCTGTGTCCCAGAGGGAAGGAACTTCTAGCCTCTAAAAGTCCCTCAAAGCATTTGGTTTTGATCCAGGCTGTTCCTTGGATCTGGTGTAATGCTTAAGCCAAAGTGATAGGACTTCTTGCAGTACGATCAGTTGTACTCATTGGTGTTACTCTGAAGTGGGTTTACACTTTTCAGCAGCAGAGTGCAATATCTGTTTTCTTTCTCAATGCTGCACTATCATGTCAACACTTACTGTACCTCTGGACAGACATGAATCAATACACAGCTTAGCGTGTTTCAGAACAGGTGTGTAAACTTTGCTTGAGTGACTTAGCACTCTGGTTTTCCTCTCTCTCTTTTATTCAGTAAATATTCCATCACATACATAGATGAATGTCCTGGAAATCATTAGGTGTTTCCACAATTCCCTTGGGTTAAATCTGGTGGTGGATGTATGTCATCTTTATTTAGGTAGGTCTCAGCTAAACCGAACAGATCATTTTGCCCAGCTCATAGCTGGGTATAATTTACTAGGCTTGGCTAGAAGTGAAAACTGAAGTTCTAAGCCATGCTGTTTGGTTACACTTAAAAGAGATCTAAAATGTACAGACCAAGGTCCCAGTGTATTTAGAGTTACATGAGTTAGATGACTAGTTAGATCACAATAGTGAAGTGGTGAAAACCACTTTTTTCTCTTTGAAGGACTGTCATTTAGGGTAGCCTGTTTGATTCTTTTCTTTTTTCCTCTTATTATGATTTTTTTTGTCCCTTCCTTCATGAGCAAACCTTTAAGCCTCAATTAATTGCACAAAGTTTCCCTGAGTTCCCCTCAGTCTCCACATAGTTATCAATATTGCTAAAGAAGAATTCAGAGGTGCCTGCAATTTTCCTGATTGAGGCAATTTCATACTCCTTTAAGGGAGTGTAGGAATTTCTTTCCAGAAAGACAAATTCCAGAGGGTGGGTTGGGCAATTTTGAGATAGGTGCTGTGGTAGTGACCACTTTTCTACTTAATAAAACTAAACTCCCAGAAGGTAAGTGCTTTCTGACCTTTCCCAGACGGATCCTTTCAAAGCAGATTTGAAGAAGCACCTGCTCACACCATTTACACTGGAAGTAAAGACAGTAGTGCTGTCATTAAAATACATCAATGACGTGTGTTATCTGGTTATGAGATAGTAAATTCAAAGAATGCTGTGTTGACATGACAGAGAGGAAAAAAATTCTCATTCGTGTGGTACCTAAATGAGGGCACAATCCTGTATCCCTTATGCCCTTGTAACTACTAAGGAGTTCACTGGAATTTGTGAGAGCACACAGTACGCAACGTGACACGCTATGAGGGCTGTACAGATCATAGGTGAAAAAAAGATACTGTAGTCGGGCAATTTGACTGAAAAAAAAGATTGTGTTTCCCGCCCGCCACCCCGTCCCTGTTTATGTTATGCAGCACTTTCTGTAATATAAGATACCTTTAAACTACATTGTGTATTATCATTAAAAAACCCACACTGGCTAGCAGTGTTTTCAAACTTTCACTCCCTTTTGATATCAGGCATTGCTTTCCTCTGAGTCCTTTGTGTATTCTGAATGTCTGGAAGCCAAAATATTTTGTTTTAACTCCCACTCTATAGTATTTCCCAGCTGTGTACTTATATGGTGTAATAAAAGGATTTAACAAATGGGAAATAGCAGCTGCATTTGGAAATTCCCTTTGTGCTCCCTTTTCATTTGACAGATTCAGCAATGTGTAACAACTGTAATACACAACTGTAACGTCAGACCTGTAATGACTTACACTGTGAGTATCGTATCACCAGCCAATTTGATGTTACAGTGGGAGAAAATAAACCAACCAAAAGATTTCTGTAATTTCATGTTGCTGAGCTGAAAAGATCGTATGTATATTTCTGATTGCAACTTAATATAAAAATAACTGGACATATGGGTACTTATTGCTGCCTGTAGTTCTACTAGAAAATAAAATCTGTTTTAGGCTAAGGACGCATCTGTTTGCTGCAGTAAACTGTAGGGAAGAGGGCAAAGTGGTACTCAGATAGTGAGGAAAGTGTCCTGTTTTCTCCCATGAACAGTGAATACAGGCAAGATATACCATCAAATGTTTAGATTGTATCCAAAACCTGGCTCTTGGGGCCACAGGCTGAGAGTGGATGAGGGGGAAAACCAACACTTACTTTTGCTAGATTTAGTAGTAACTGAATTGTTGTATCACAAGAATATGTTTAGTAGTAAATATGTAAGTAAACAGAGAATCATAATTCATGCTCTGTTCACTGGAGAATCAGGAATGGGCCTCATCTTCATAGAGAGCCCTGAACAGCTTGTGAGATAAATTATGAAGGTTTTTTATTTTTGCTCTGAAGTATCAGGAGAAAGCAATGCCAACAGCAAGATGGAAAATCAGATGGACAAATGCCCTGATCTTCCTTGAGGAATGGGATGGTGTATTCTCATGCCTGTAAGGGTTAGGCGTGGGCCTTGTGAATGATACATTTGAGCAGCTTTAACCTAATCCAATCTGGAATCTTTCTCCAAATTGCAGAATTCCCTCACTTGCCTGCACCTCCACAACAGTAAAAAAACCAGAGTTCCCATCCCTGATTCCAATATAAAAATCTGGTAATAGAGAGGGTTTGTGAAGAGCTTGCAGGTGCTGTGCCGATCGCCGTGGGTGCTGATGGGTCTCTGTGACGGTCACTGTACTCTTTTCCCACCGATGTTCCTCCCCTGCCCAGCACCTCAAAGATCCATAGAGTGTGCGTGCACTAGATGAGGGCATCCGCACCTCCGTGCTCTACTGTTGCTTGGAATGATTCAGTGAGAGGATATTACAGGGAACCACAGCAGCAAGTTAAGTCTAAAGGATGGGTGTTATTTCTCTGCGACTGAGGAAAAACAAACAGATATACAAATACAAGTTAATTACTTTCAAATATATGCTACGTTTCCCCATACATTTTGTAACATCGTTCAGAGACAGCCTGGATTTAGAAATGAAATGTATCTCATTGGATTTTATATCAAATGGCAACATTGAGATATATTTCATAATTATGTCAAGTCTCTGTCTTTTGTTGACTTCTTGCCAAAAGAGTGAAAGGCATGCTACCTTTCCACTGTGTCTGCACGTATGTCTCAGTGGTGCTGATAGCAGGTTTGTATATACAGCAGGAAAAGTGAAGATGTCTTAATGGCACACGTATTTGTACCTTTTAAAATAATTTTAAATCGCAAAGTATCAAATTTAACTTTACGTAGCTTTAGCAAAACTACTGGCATCAGAGAGGCAGAAATAAGTGGTATCCTTAATGTTTCAGTGCTTACTGTCTCTACATAAAACAAGCACAATCCTGTCGCTCCCCCATCCCTGCTGTTAACTTCTCTTGTTGAAAGTTCTTCCCTTTAAGGAAAATAAACTCAGGTTTTTAGTAAAGATCATTAAAAACATTTACACATGCTAAACACTGTGAATTTGTTGTTATATAAATTCATGGCTTCAAATTCTCAAAAGTTATAGATACAATTACATGTTTCAAAATTTTATTTTTATTCGTTTACAGGCTAGATATGAGCATATAAAATGCATCAAATATGAATGCCCTAAACTCTGGCAATTCTGTCTCTGCTAAATTGCTCATGCAGCTGTTACTTACGAGTAGAAATCTGAGTTTTGTGACGATCGAAAGCAATTCTACCATGCTTGTGACATTATTTCTGCGTGCCAGGTAGTGCATCAGAATTTTTATCTAACTAAAGAGATAAACACCTTCATATGTAATTCCATGAGTACAAAGTTTTGGCCGAAACTAAAGGGTGCATGAAAAAGCAAATGATATGATATGATATTTTACTTTTTTCCATAAAATAGACTTCTTTGAGAAATTTGTTACAGAAAAGATAGACTGTTGGTTTTTTTGTTTTGTTTTCCCCCAAGCATGTTGTTTTGATTCAAAAAGCATTTGGGTATGTGCTTAACTTGACTTTATTAGGACTACGAGCAGTTATAATGTTAAGCACAGGTCTAAAGATTTGAAAGATCAAGGACTTAGATTTACTAGCTCTAGCATAAAAGATGTTTACATTTCATATTAAAAATAATATGACAATTCCCTAAAAATATGCAGGATAATGTGCCTACTAGGGGCGGTGAAATACAAAATTGACTTTATTTTAAGAAGAATCAAATAGTTGTTCTTTTTGGCATTCCTGTTATAATTCTATTCATTTTGATGCTGTACAATTTTTTTTTTTTTCCCAAATGCACTGTTTATTTTAAACCTTTCCCTATATTCTAGGGTGAACTGTGTTTAAATAGAATTAATCATCACCTGAATTCTTCCCCAAAGCCCCATAGTTTATGTTTTCTAAACCTGTGGTAATCTTATTTCTTTCTCTTATTTTAACATTTACTATTTTTTATAAAGCAATTTCTGAAAAGTTTTTAATTCACTTATGTATATTGACATGAATTTTTTCAAAAGTAGAAGCATTAACACGCTCTAAATTGTTACATTTTTTTCCTTGGGCAAGAAGGAATCAGGTATGCATGCTGATTAACACACTCCAGTCATTAACATGTGATTATGTGGGCTGCATATTGAGCACCTGCCAAAAGATAAAATCCAGCACTTTACTACATCTGTGCAAGGACTTCTTGCATTTCTTTTGTACTTTGACAGCTCAAGAAAAAACAGACTTTGGTATCTTTGTTCAGCATAATAAAACTGTGTACATAAAATGTCTTCATGAAGAAAGGAGAGATACTGCATGTATTTATTTTAATCTTTGAGGCCATGAAAAATCCAGTGACTGAGACTTACGGAGCACTAAGTGTAATATGAATCTCCTAATGTACTGTATCACTGACATTCATATACAGTTTACAGCATTCCTGGATGTTTATAAGGATTATCTGCTCTGGGATTCAGCCAATGTTATTGTAATTCACAACAGTTTTATGTGATACCTTTATGTCTCATAAATGTCTTGTTTTTATTTCAATCTTCCAAATGTTTCATCAGTGTTTACCTTAAAGAAATACAAGTACTCTCTGCAGCAGGATGGTTTCCTGCGTGTATTCCTCTGCAAATGCTAAAAGGGAAACATAAAACATGTAATACATGTCATGTAACTATATACAGAGAAGGACTTCGATGTGCATTTGATACTGCTAAAAGCATAAATACAGATTTTATTTTGATATTTACAATAGATCCAGTTATAAGTTGGACAACTAAGACGATCTAATAGGAAGAAGTTGGATATATACAAAGCAATCCGTAATATCCAAGCTACACAATCCTTGTTTTGTTTGGCAGCTTCTGACAAGCATACATCACAAAATATGTGTCTTTATTTACCAAAAAGGTAAACAGTGATAATCAGCTGGAACTGATCACAATACATCTTCAGTTTCAGTTTAGATGAAAATATAAATCTAAATAATAATTCTGTAAATAGTTCTTCTGTTACTTTCTCATTAATAAGGGCATTAACCAAAGTCCAGGGCATGAAGTCTCAATATTATTGTGATTTATTGCCAAACATAAACACAGGGAGTTAGGACATACGGTATTTGGTAATTTCCTTAGTTAAGGAAATCCTTAGCATCTAACTCTTACAAAAGCACACATGAGTTTATGTGTATCGTTTGTGAGTTGACTGCCATATAGACATTATTGGTCATTGAATTTAACAGTTTTGAGGTGATTTTCTATTCTGTAATGGAGCAAAGTACCTGTCATCATTTTTCATAGACTTGCTCATTTGTAAAGACAAGGTTTAAGTCACAGTTGAAAAATTCTAACCTTCTGAAATCTCTCTATCCAAAAGTTGGTGTACCTAGATTCATTTGGTTTTCTCCAACAACAGAGAATGAAGGTGTTGCTGCAATTAAGTGGTCATATTTTCATATTTTACATCAAACAAAAAAGTCCCTGCATATTCCTTCCAAACAGATATCTAGTCTTACAGTGACCTACTCATAAGGCTATATTTATATCATGTATACCTGATTATTAAGTCTCTCTTTTTTTTTCCCCCGCAACCTCGATTTAGTGTATTATTTCTTGGGTTAGAGCCAGTGCTTACTGTAGTATTGTTTCTTCTTCAGGTTTTTAGATGTGTATAAAAGGTGAAATACAAAATTACAAGCCTTTTACAGGTTGTATTCAGCCAGTGAAATGTAAGTTTTATTCAGCGTAAATGCTGAGTTAAAGACTTGAGGTTTTATTCCATTACTTGCCATTTGCCCTCCCACTAGCATCATTTGCTGAGACTTTACAAATTATGTTCTCTCAAAAGCTCATAGCAGTCATTCTCAAGGCTTGGATTTAAACAAATCTGTCTTAATAAAACTTTTTTTTTTTTTGATTGGATGAAAATTGAAAATGATCACTTAGATTTTTAATTTCTCTTATTTCTATTTAATTAAATTCCTCAACATGGGAAACCATATTTAATGTAGTGATTGGAAATGATTTTGTAAACATTTGCTTTCATTATATGTTAACTCCAGACTAGTTCCAAGTGCCAGCATGCCTCTAGTACTTGGAATCAAAACCACTCTGGATATCCAACTTTCCTGGGGTGTTTACATGTGTCCCATTCAATGCAGAGACAGATAAATATCCCTTTATAACAGAAAAGCCTCATCCACATGGAAATAAGCAATTCAGCTGACACATTTTATGTTAATAATATTTACTTTCTACTTCTTGGCCATTCATCCTGTGATTTCAGTTGAACTCTTACAGAAAGCATCTTCTAGCTGGCTATTGAGTAGGTTTGCAGTCGTCAACTTTCAATCAAACTTGACAGTAGTTATTCTTAAATTGCTAACTAACACTGTGACCCTGATTTTGTACAGCCCACAGTTTCAGTCCTGAGTTTTCCTTTTTTCTCACATTCAGAGAGTATCTCTCTTTGAGAGAGAATCTCTGTTCCATACATGAAACATAACATAAAGGAACTTTGACATCTCTTTATTAAAATCCACAGCCTCATGCATTCCCCTCTTCTAAGGCTCCTGACCAGAGAATCCAGTTCACCAGAATATTGGCTGTCCTTAACCCATACAAGGATCCCAAAGTGAGATCTCTCCCAATCCAGATCTCCAGTCATGACTGTGGAGTCCCTTAACCAAGGTGTTGCTTTTCAGGTCCCAAATGCAACTCCCATAGATTGTACTTTGACCATTCAGAGGAAGGAGCAAGACTGTTGAATCTCATTTTTAGCCTACAATCTTTCACTGATAGAACTGTCATTTTGTGTGTGTTTGCTCTATTTTGGAAGTGAAAGGGCTTAATAAAAGTTGACACAAGTTGGATTGTGATTCAGCTTGCAGATATTGCTATGATCAGTAGCTTCCTGATCTGAAAAATACTGGGTCAACTTTCAATACCTTTATTTACATCACTTACATCAGTACTCCTGCATTTATACTGTTAAAACTAGCGGGATCACTGATGGGAAAATGAGCTACTTAAACTGTTAGAATCTAAACACATTTTTACACTAACAGGAAAATTATTATTTGTTCAATCCCCTTTCAACTAGAACATCTAAGAAAGTATAAAGATTTTCTTTCCTTTGTACAGAAACTAAGCAGGTCTCTTTTTAAAGAATTTTATGAGTGTAACTTGGGAAATCTAGTGAATATATATGCTGGAAAAACATTTTTTCAGTGTAAGTGGCATGCTGAAGTACCTATACATATTGTCTCAGTGCAAGAGTTTTAAGGGAATTATGGAGTGTGAAGAAAGTACCATATATGTAGTGACAAAGTGTCTCCCTCCTTATTTGTATCAAGCCGTTGTTTGTAATTATTCAGAGTTTTTTCTGCCATTAGCAAAACTATCCCTGAACCATTCACAGCAGCTCTAATAGGAATGGCCAAGAGGCCATGCATTGTCTGCACCAGGCAGCCTGAAGAGCTGATAAGGCTCAGCACACTGTTGGTCGACCATACATATCCAAAGCAAACTTGAGGAGTGGTTAAAGAAGTGCATTGCCCCTCTAACAGGAGGAAGGCCAAGGATAGACCTAGGAAAGCTTTTACCATATTGCACTGGAAATCTTAATGTTGTTTTCTCATTTACATATGAGTAGAGCGATAGGTAGATATTTTAGGGATAAGTAAAAGTGTGATTTCATGCACGGGCTACCTATCTCTGAGTAAGCGGTGTATAGTAATTTAGTATTCATGCCTTGCTAACTTATGGTTTTCTGTCTTTTGTGCATTTATCTATTTTCTGCCATTTTCTTCACTTTGAAATCTAATCCTTAAATTTTAATGGCTATGTATAGGTATTTAATCTGTTATAATAGGGACATTTTGTCAAAACACTAAGCACAGTGAGTTGAATGATCTGTAATAAAATTTTGTCTGTGCTAATGGGATGGCAAGGAAAAGTACACAGAAAAAATGCCCTTTATTTACCTTGATATTAAAAACCAGCATTTCAAAAATAGACTCAGTTCTGTCCCTGATGAGTAGTAAGCAGCTGGAACAGTGGTCCAGACTGAGTTCCTCTCTCCAGCTGCTGGGCAGTAAGATTTTCTGATTTAGTCATCTTGGCAGATAACTGCCTCTTCAACTAAGAACATTTTTATATCTGACACAGTAAGGCGAAGAAGAAAGCTTAAGGTGTAAAATCATCATGTGGTTCCTTAAGCAGTCAGATTCCAGGCTAGTCTGGAAATCCCACCATTGTGGAAGGCAAAAATCCCTGTGCAATCCCCTTGTGTATTCTGGTATAGGCATAAACGGCTCTACAATTATTCAGTAGTAGTGTGAAAGTGTGAGGATAGTTTTATAAGTCTAATAAAAGTATGGTGGGATGCTGAGCAACCTGCACCAGATATCACTTTGGAGCAAATTGAGGAGAAACCCATTTTGCTATTATCTGTATTAAGCAATACTTTTACCTAACACTTTATGTTAGAATGAAATTAAAAGAATTTACAAACATAGCTTTTCCTTAAGTTTCTTCTTTTCTAAGCACTCCATTGTTATTGGAAGTAAAATATGCTGACACTTGATTAATATGTCAATATTGTTTTATTTATCGACTGGAAATTGAATTAACTCCAATACAGTGAAGATTAAAAATGTGTAGGGTTTACTATGACTGAATTTCACCACTGTTAGATGAAGGAGCGTGCTCCGTGTAAGTCTTTGGTCCATAGACTAAAAGTTTGCTATTTATCTTATTATAAGATCTTTTCCTTTCCCCCCCTTCCTTACATGGATATCACTGGAATCAGTAAGAAGAGCACACATTGAAAAATGCCCTTTCACAGGGACTGTCATGTTCTGAAGATATTATTACAAGTTTAGACTGAAAGTGCCATTTTACAGAAATACATGAATTTTAAACCTGAGAATTCAGGGTTGTGTTGTAGTTGTCTTGTGTATTATGTAGCTACTGGATGAATTTGGGCACCAAACAGTGTTGAAATATGTTAAGTGGACAGTCATATCAGTCATATTCTTTTGCTCATTTTCTTAGTATTAGCAGTTATGCTGAGAAAACTTGGCTTACATGGAGAATTTTCATCAGTGCAGCTGTATTTTGCAAAATGAAAACATTTAAGTTGATCTTGGCTAGGCATTTTGCTTGTCTTTACCTCTTCTTCCATGCACTTGGAAAAAGCATGAAAAATACCTTTAATAGTATCCTTTCTTTCTTCTCTTCCAGTCAAATGAAGCGGGGCTTCCTCGTTCTGTAAAAGGTGGCTTTATAAAGCTTCTCAAGGACAGAGTCTCTTTCATTATTGAATCCTCCCCTCTTCAAAAGAACCAGGTTCCCCTTTCCTAACCATGGATTTATTTTCTTATTCCGTGGTGAGAAGCAGAGTGGTCCTTTTCCATTCTGCATTCCAGATTTTCTAATGAGAGTGTCTCATACATTAAAGCAAGAGGACCAACAAACAACTTGTGGAGATGATACATACACCTCTTCTCTCAGACAACACACGTTATCCACTAGTCTCTTTTCAGATTATACCTGTACCTAAAGTTTGTATTTCCAGTTACATTAAGAAGGTATCTGCAAGCCACTTGTGAATGTCAATGCAAATGAATTTTTCAGAGCCAGACCTGCACCTGATGTCTGTGATAGTTGCACTTTTGGCCATGCAGTGGATGAGATGTTGGAATGCAAATGTGAAATGCATTGGTCCGCAGAAGTTTATAAAGTCCACCAAACGAATTAAAATCCTTCATAAATTTTTTGCAACCTTTATTTGATTTTCAACAAACTGAACACTGCAGTAACAACTTCCCTTCAAATACATTTGAGACACCTTTCTAGAGAAAATATAACAGAAATGCTTCCCTTGCCCCATTTTTTTTTTGATCTGTCTAGTTTGCCATGAATGTGAGGTCAGTATCACCTGTTCATATGGTTGGAATGAAAAAGAAAGCTGCCAACAGCAGATACATAGGAGTGCAAATATCTATTCTAATTGCATAGCTATAAAATTTGTTCTCAAGCCTTTTCAATGGTTCATTTTAGCTACACTTGATTTGTAGATGATTCACAAATTTATCTAGAATCATACAATGCATGGGAATGGGTTTTGTTGCTTGTAGATTATTGTACATGCAGCTGATTTAGATTTTTCTAGCCGAGTTCTGCTATTATTAGATAAGGTATTTACACTGCACTGGTCTACAGTTTTTCCATTTACCCATTTAATCCCTTGAATGCCTTTCAGTTTGTGCAGTTCTCCTCCTGAACCCTCAGCCACTCTTTTTAACCATTTCTGATTCCAGAAGAAGATGGGGCCTGGAAAGTCATCCTTGTTGAGCTTGTCAGAGTACCAATTCAAATAACACACTGCAAATGCGTTAGCTGTTTAGTGACTCCAATACTATAGCTGTAGGGCCAAACAGGACCAAAAATACTAGGGATACCTTTTATTCTTCTATTTTTATTCTGTATTTTAATTATACACAAAACTGCCAGTACAAAACACTCTATTAGTTGTACAGGTCCTCATTCCTGCAAAGGCTGCCATTCTGCCTCCATTCCATAAATGTACATAATTTGCATGGAGTTCAAACTTGTCTCATCTTTGTTATGGACACTGCAGTCTATTGGGCATGAAAGTGAAGTGTGGATGTACTGCCTAACGAAGGCAGAACTTGGATGGTCTTTCATTAGCATCAAAGGAAAGTTGTGCTGGACTATGTGTTCATCCAGATGGGGGAGAGGACAGGTTATCAGGAGGAAGAACATTCAGTCATTTCTGCTTGCTCCACAGATTAGCCTTATCTTCTTGTTTCCAGTCTAAACAATAGGTTTAGTGTTCATGCTGAGAGCATGAAAAACTGTTCATTGAACCTGATGGACAAGCTTCATGTACTGGAAGAGGATGTTTTCTTGAGAACAAACTCCTTTAAAATTAATAAGTTGCTCTTATACTGCATTCCTCAGAGGTCAAAATGCCATGTTATTTAGTATTAACAAACACTATACACTATAGTATATACGCTATAGTATTAGTAGGTTTTTATCTTCATTGAGTAAATGTATTATAGAAATTCGAGTTAAAAATTTGGAAAATATTAGAAGGTGCTTTTTTTCATTTCCATTGTAGCTTAGACTAAATTTTAAGAAAAATGCAAAGTAGTGTTCAGAAACAACTGAAGATCAGAAAGCCTTCCTTTTCTAAAGGCAACTAAATAAATTCAGCTCTGTACCTGGTCTCTCTAAGCTATTGTTATCCTTTGTGATGTTTGATTCTTTAATCAATACAAATGGGTGGAATGAAAGATTCTTTAATGTTTGATAGATGAAAAAATGAAGGTAAAGTTTTTGTTCCATGTAACCTCTCTTTCTGTGTGTGCTTATAAAACCTCTGCCATTCCTCCTGCGTTGACAAGGGTGCTGCCAGTGCTGAGATGCAATAGCGTTTTCTTCTAGTTTCCTTAGTGAATAAATAAGTTTTCAACATCACTAGCAAACGGTTCTTCCTTCTCCAGTGGCAATAGTGGTGCTGTCTTGATCATAAACTGCTGTGATTCTGTGACAATTTGTCAGCACCACCTTCTATGCAATCCACAACCACACCTGCTCATTTTTAGTGTTGCTCCTTCTGTTACATTGCACAGCTACTTAATCCTTTCAAGACTGAAGCAAAGATTTATGTCTGATGGTCCTGATGGTTACTATTCTCTAGTACATCTTTCTTCAGACCTTGTTTCTCCTGGAACGTTTCCCAATACGAGTTTATTTGGTTCTTTATAATGGGTATTTTCAGCTCATAGAATAGTAGGAATATTATTGTTTCTGGGGAACACTATGTATTGGGAGAATGATCTTTGAAAAACTATTAATTCATCTCTTAATTATTCAATATATTGACACTATTGTTATTGCTCTTTAATGTATAAAAAAATCTGTTTTATGGCATCTGATATACATGCTGACATTTCTGGGCATACCACAAACAAAAAACTCTATTTTTTTTTTACTCCCATTTTTTAGCACTCATAGTATTATTAAAATTATAATAAAATAATAATTTTGGAAAAGGAAGTGTGTGAGATATTCCCATGGTTGAGTTTTTGAGGGCAAACTGAAGAATTTGTCCTCTTTTTACCTGAAAGAGTGAAAGAAGGGATGCAGCAAATATTGCATCTGTGGTTGGGAGAATGAGGAGTCTGAGCCATGGAAGTTCATGAAGGAGATGATGGGTGATATCACAAAACTTAGGAGAATTGACATTACTTGTTGCTTCTTGATACCTTTTTTTAAAAAAAACCAACTTATTGCTCAAATATGTCTGTTATCTATTGACAAGGTGATGAAGCATTTTTACTTCTCTTTCTGTGTGTTTGACTATATAACACTTTCTCTGAGATGTGTAGTCTCAATACCTACATATCAGCATACATGACTTGTTCTGCCTTAGCCTTGTTTCCTTGTTCATTCTTGTTTGTGTTAGTTTGGAAAATATTTTTTCCTTTTTTATATTAGAAGCGTTATAACCTTTATTCTTTAAGAAAAGGGTTTAATTTAAAGAGCAGTGAATGAGCACGGGTAGAGAAAAACAGTAAGCTTTGTTTAACTGTGATGTAGATTCCTTGATCCACAGTCATTATTGGCCTAAATATTTTTCTAGTTTTTAAGTTATGTTGTTTTCTGATACCTGATGTTCTATCCACTGATAATTTATTGTTGCCTGTATTTTCTCTCTCAGTGCTACATATATTGCCCTTATTTAAGAAACTAAGGAAAACTGTAAAAGCTTAACACATTCTTTGAAAAAGTGTTGAAGTGGCTTGCTTCTGACAAGGAAAATCCTTGATGAGGAGTACCTCAGGCATGAAGTATGACCATTAGAAGCATGGAGACGACTGGCCTCAAGTAATAAAGAGCCTTTGTCAAGCACTGAAACTGAGAAATTCAATGCATAATGCTCATTTTAGAGACTGCAGGATATGTATAGACTTGTTAGTATTACAGACTAATTAATAGTGCTTTCAACTTTCACCTGTTTGAGATCCTTTTGACGTAAGAGAATAGCCTATGTTTTCATATTGTATTGTTTCTTTGCAGGAGTCAGAGAGTAATAAGTTATGTTCCCTATATTCCTTCCGAAATACCTCTACCTCACCAAACAAGCCCGACGAAGGAGGTCGTGACCGCAGTGAGCTAATGACCAGTGTTAATTTTGGAACGCCAGAACGCCGCAAAGGAAGCCTTGCAGATGTGGTGGACACACTGAAGCAGAAGAAACTAGAAGAAATGACCAGGACTGAGCAAGAAGGTATGTTTTGGATAAGACTGATCCAGTTCCCCCAGCCCCAAACCCTACAATTTTTATGGCATAAAGAATGTATTGGTTATCAAGCGCCAGAAAATTGAGTAATTGGCAAAGACTAGGATAAAGTTGTTCACAGTTTACTATGGCAGTGGTAGTTTGAAATTCATTAGAGATTTTAGCCAAATATGACAGTTTCTAAACTTTCTAAATTGTGTTGGTTGTTTGTGAGTCAAAGCAAGAATGTTGATTTAGGTGAAAACTCAACTCTTACTTTAAAGGTTATGATGAATTCTGAACTGGTTGTAGAGTTGTGAGGGATATTCTTCAGTGGTATTTGTTCTTTTATTTTAAAAGATAAGTATTTGTTTTAAACAATTCGAATGAATAAAACATGAGCTGGTTTGTTTTGCCTTGGAAATTATCATCTTTCACCACGTTAACGACCGACCCAGCATCTGAGGCTAGAAGAGTGGGAAAAGGTTGTAAGTGTAAAGAGTACCTATCTGCCCAGTATATCTAGAAATGTGGCTAAAGAAATAATTTGTTTACAGTTTGCTTAGATATTGTTACAAGTGTTAAAATAGAGGGGTAAAAAAGAGGACAGATCTTTGAGCTCTAACACAGTTTATGTATTCAGTCCTTATTCAGAGATTCGCATCGCCTTTGCTAAGATTTTTGGCCTTGACAGGGACTAAACAGATTTGGAGAATGAGTTTATCAGTATATTTGTGCACGTGGTCAGAGTGCACCAGGAAAGTCTTTGCTCAGGTCAAGTAGAGTTAAATCCTGGTTGCTTCTGCAACAATACCTTCTAGTCTATGTGCTTATACTTGAGTTTGAACCAGGGAAGATGTGGGACCAGGAGGCTTTGAAATAGATAAAGAGGAGGGGGGCATCTGTGTAGATTCTGCTCATTATTTTACGAGTGTTGTTTTCTGGCATTCAAAATAACCCAGGAACAATATTTGTGTCATAGTAGAACTACAAGGCAGTAGAACTTTGTGATTTATTTTTTCTTTGAAATATGAATGAGTTCAGAATGATTTTGCCTCCTCAGTTTCATGGTACGTTCACAGTGCACTTCAGACACTGAACATTAGGATCCCTCGGCTCCATATAGCAACGTAGATTTCAATTAAGACTGGTGCTGATAAAATAATATTTTTAAATATGGAATAAAATCATGTAGGAATGGAAGCAGGCTTTCAGATTTCTTAGTATAATTATGAAATGCCAGCACATAGATGAATGTGTTCTATAGGTGTCCTTTCTGAAGCTGGTGAAACATCTCTAAAGAGAGAATGTCCCAGATTCTTTACTACCATCTGTCTGTTTTCAGCTGTAAAGATCACTCTTTTAAAAATTGCTTTCTTAGATTTGGTGGTTAGACTAGGAAAACTATTTTAAATGTTACTTTGGCAAAGTTGTTTTTTTACAGTCAGTAACAGTCGTTCGACACTCCATGCTAATCAAAGGTCTTGGCTCATATTTTGCTGCGGGAGTATGCAAGTTGCTGTTGGTTATAGTGACACCAGAAATAAGAATTTTCCAGGAGTATACTGAATGGTGTGCTAATAAAAATGTGCATCAAAAAGTTTAAGCACAGTATCTTCCTGTAACGATTCAAGCATTTCATAGCTTATTTTTGGATGAATTCTCGACAGCTTTCTGCAATTCTTCTGTATTAGTATACACTAGTTGATTTAAGAGAAGTATGTGCACAGCAGAGAGATCCCTCTCACTGAGTCTGAGCCTTCCATGCTATGTGTTCTCACCAGCTGAGAAATGAAGGTCATTTCTGGTCTATAAAATAATCTAACCTTTTATGAATCATGTTATACTGGAAAGCTATTCCAAAGTCTGCCTGTAAGTTCAAAGGTAATTGACTGTATCTTCATGTTAAGTTCTTTTCAATCCATCCAGCATTTTCTGTAGAAATAAAGGTCTCTTCCACTTTACAGAAAATAATTAATGAACATCTGACTGCTACCATATATGACTAACACAGAAAAATCATTAATAGACTAGAAATTCTTTAGGATGTTACATTTAGGAAGTTAAATGGTTTTGAACTTCTGGGTAGACTAGAAGCACCAAAATTCTTATGATAGGTTTGAACAGATATTTCAGTATTCAGAGGTTTCTCTGAATTAAAAAGAAGTAAACTCTCCATAATTGTTTGATTTGAATAAAATAACACTTAAAAATAATTACTATTTTAAGACTCTGATCTTTGTTGTGACTATGGGTGCTGCAACTGACTCAGTGCGGAGTCAGTTGGAGAAATTAGATCAGAGATTGTGAAAATGTTTTGCTATCTTATAGTTTCTTATAAACAACCTAATTAATAGCCTAATCACACATGTACCATACATGATGCTCTTTAACATCTGACATTTAAAATATTTTTCTGTGGAGTTCTTAAAATGGTATGCAGTCAATGCTGTTGAGTGTAGTAAGTCCTGATCTGTCACAAAATTGCTTCCCCAAAGTGAAAAACACCTGCTGATTTTGGGAACAAATAGACAGAATAATATAATAGCTCTAATGAATGTAATGGGGAAAAGACATGTATTTATGCTGTATTCTACTGTGTAAAATCTGTGGGGCTTGAAATATTGCATGACTCCTTCAAATAAATTAATAGTACATGTTAGCAACTTTTATGGGGAGGAGCTCCATGGTTGTTGAAATAGCTGTGGGAACTGGGCTAACGCACAGTCATAGGTCAAGTTAATTGTAGAGTTAGAAGTTGAATAAAAAACCCAAGAATTGCAGTCATCTGCTGCAAGTCTGTGAGTACAAGAAGTCTCTTTTAATGCTATTATAGTAACTTACTAGTCCATCTGTAAGTTCTGGATTTGAGTAATATGAGTTGCTGGTGTCAAATACTTAAATATTTTGTGGTATACCTTAGGTGTCTGTTATGCTTGTGTATGCTACTTGTAGTCTCCATTGTACCTCGTAATATTTGGAAAGAAATATATACTGAATTACTTTATCGTGCCTAAATAGATGTATTTAATCAGAGTCCTTTGGCTTCTGAAAATAAGTTGTCTAATGAGAATTTCATCTGAGCAGCTGTGACTGAGGAGGTCAACAGGCATTGCCTAAGAGAATATGGCCCAGCTGGTTAAATCTGGTTGTTGTAGTGATTTAAATGGTCAAGTGCTGCTTGTAATCCAGGACCGTCTGTTTGTAAAGGAAAGAGTGAGTGCTTCAGCATAATGTACAGCTGTTTTAATCTCTCTTTAATAATAATACTTCAGCCAGTGTCATGTCTTGTGTATAATACCGAGAACATGCGCACCTCATGCAGGACTGATTATATCTTAGATAAGTTTTTAGTATTATTTGTAGTTTGAAAAACATCACCAGCTTTGCAGGATAAACATTTTTTTACTTCGTGGTCGAATATTTGCATACTTTGCACATTGAAGCATTCCTGTGTCTTAATTTGTAATGTTTTGGAAATGAGAAAATTGATGAGAAAATTGTAACTGGGGAGGGCGGGAAACAAAGAATGCTACAAATATTTAGAGTCAATTTGAGTATGTAAAGACTTTGCTGACATGTGTTCTCATAAGACAGAAGAGGTCAGAAATGAACAGGTGTCTAATATAATCAACAACTCTAGACTCTAGGGCTTCTTGGATAACTTTAATATATTCATCTTCTTAGTTTTTCTGTGAGCAGAAGTATTGTTTTACTGGCTGGGTTTTTTTTTTTCCTGTGGAAGTATCCTCTAGTACAATCAAGTATTAAATCTCTTTACAGCTCAAATGAAGTGTTTGTGTTAGGTAGTATCAGACTGCTTCTTTCCCTTTCTATCCCCCTCTAGTAAAAGACCTTTATTCCAGATTATTGCTTACATTACTTTTTTGTGAGACAGATTTACATCGCCTGGGCCTCCTGAATTCTAGGCTGAGAATTGGCTTCCAGACAACTATTCTACTGTACTTCATCATAAGCCTCTAGGAGCAATAATTAGTAGCACGCATCTTGTCTGTAGCTAGGAGAGCAGATTTCCCCCTTTCAGATCTGGAATGCTAGGTTGGCAGGTCAGCTGGCACTTCTGAGCTGGAAACTGGGCATGCCATTTCTGCTAAGTGCTAAGCCCTCATTACTTAGGTCCTGGATTCCTAATTCACTTTTGACCTTGATTCTGAGCGATGTATACAGTATCATTTTTCAGCCAAGCACAGTTCAGAAATCTAGCACAAGCTTTTTATAAACTGCTTCCCATTCTTGTTTCCTCCTTGAAGACCATAGTTGAACATTCAGAGATCAAAGATTTTTATGTATGCATGTTGGAATAATGAACATCTATATAAAGAGTAGTATATTCATAAATTTCCATCTATTCTCTGTCATGTGCACCTGTTTGTACTCTCTCTCTATGGGTGGATATATGTAACTCATAGTGATATGTAATATGTCTAAAGATATCTAAATTAAAAATTAAGGATACACATGTATTATTCATTTTATGTGCAATAGGGAAAATCTTACTACACTACTGGGTAGTGCTAGTTTTTCTGATTTTATATTTTGTTGTTTTTTTTTTTCTTCAGCTTCATTAGTTAATAATAATTGAAGGCTTTCTTTTATATTGCCTTAAAATAGATTAACTCTTCCCCTATAAGATTTTCTTTCATGCTGGTAAGGACAGTACACTGAACTATGGCACACACAAGTGTTGACTTCACTGGGAAATAAAGAAACTTAAGCTTTCACATGCTGTGTTTTATAACCGGACTCTGGTAAACCATTTTGGTTGTAATTTTATGCAGTTTTTGTTGTTGTCTTTTTTTTTTTTTTTTTTTTTTTTTTTTAAGCAAATCTGTATGTACTATATTGTATTCAATGACTGAATGACTGTAGAGTTTTAGTTTTGTATTATTTGTTTTTAGCTGCCCACAGCTGAGAACAAACAGAGTTGAGGCATATACACTTTTTTTCTGGTATAGTTTTAAGCACAACCTTTGAGGACCTTACATGTTAAGAGTTCTCTTTTGTGGGTCAGGTCTAGAAGTGAACTACTGATCATCTGTGGTCAAGGAATATTTCTGAATGTTTTTCAGAAGTTTTACTGAAATGTAATGGAAGTTATCTATCTTGTGGTGTGCTCTGTACCCACACTTTTTGCTGATGAAGGCATGATCCCTGGTTGTCCGAAGACACCTGGCTTTTATGGATCTCTGTTCTTCATTCTACATTTTTTTTGATGGCTATAGATATGGTATTCTCTTGAAAGAGAAAGGTATTCTCTTGAAAGAGGCTTTAAAAATGTTTCTGAGATTTAGTATTAGGATTATCAAAACTAATTGTTAAAAATTACTTAGTATTACTGTTTTATCTTTTGTGACAGCTATAGAATTTGTAAATGGTAACTGGGGTTCCTCTCAGCTAGACACAAGCTCTTTGTAAAAAAACCCACCTATTTCAAAATCCTTTCACCATCTTTGAAAAACCATGCCGCATCTGCTAGGTACAGCTCTCATTGTGTTTCCCTTTTCTTCTTCTTAAAAATGGTTTTTGATAAGCAAATTCAAAATCAGTTATGTGTATAGTTAATTTAATAGGTATTTTTTGCTTGCTTTTTGTTAGAAGCTGTATATGGCAGTGTCTAGGCTGAGGAATTTTTCTGCTGAACTCCAAACATGCTTCCAAAATAAAAACACAAAAGCCCAAAAGTCCACACAGTAAATAGATGACTCAGATCAAATTAGAGGAGAGATATGAGATGCATTTTCCTAAACCTTCTTGAATGACCTACCTCTTTACTATATAATTAAACACAACTCACTGTATCTCTTTCATCCAGTGATCTCAGTAAAATCACATGGTCACTCCTTTTTTCTTGCAATTTGTTACTGCTTTAGAAAAATATATTCTTCTATTTAGAGAAATTTTCTAGATCGTAACATTTCTAGTAGTTCACTCGTTGAAACGTACGGTGAATTCTTATGTCTTAATGTGTTCAATTAAAGTAATTTAGGACTTTTTAGGAACGTTACCACAAAGCAAGTGGTTTCTAGGGTTATTTTCTTGGTAACTAGAAGAAGATGCGGCCTAGTTTCTTTATATCTAATGTAGTTGATTTTTCTATCAAAAATTCATTCTTGTCTGAAGCACAAATATAATAACTGTAATGAACTTGTTTTAATGACACTTAGAATGCAATATATGTTTTGGATTTTGGAATGCAATATATGTTTCTGGATTAAATGCTATCCCACAATTTCTATTTAGGAAACTGGCACATGTTGTCATCTTTCCATCTTATGTTTGCATTTATAATCTGGCTGTCTGCACTACAATCTTGTCCAGTGTTGTAAAATTTGAGCATCTAGTCAATACTCACAGGTCCTATGTGGATTACAGTGTAGTAACTCTTCATCATTTCTCAGTATGTCTCATGCTCCATTTGAAAGTTTCCCCTCAGTTTTCTTTATTCTGAAGTTTGTTCACGGCACAGAAATGGGGAACAGTACAGGCTTTTACAAAGGTATCATGAAGAACGAGATCTATATGAATAAGTCAATAGATTGTGGAGACCATCTTTTTTGCTAAAAGGTTTTCATGTTCCTTCAGTTCTGAGCTCTAATTAAGGATTATCAACAACAATGCAGTAAGTATGATGGTAGCAGTTTTCATAATAAGATCTGCTGGAAGTTGAACAGAAATAGCCACAAGAGGACCTGTCAGGTGAAAATACACCTTGGTTACTATCAGGCAGTTACCTAGATGTAGGATCTGTGGAATTTTATGGAGCTTATGCTTTTCTGGAGGTTCTTTTTCCCAGTGCAGGTTTTCTTGTTGAAGCTTTGTACCTCTGCATCTCTACAAAATTGTTACTTTTGTTAATAAACAGAGTTGATCGTAACTTGGATCCTCATGTGGGGAGAGTCTGAAATTCAGGTCTCAATTCTGAAGACTGGGACATTCCTTCTAGCTATAACTCTTTAAAATATTTTTGGATAGATATTTACTTTCACCATTTTGAGATGCTTGCATCTCAAATGTTTTTATTCAGCCCTGTGTATTTGAGATTAGTAAAATCCTTGTCATCAGAACAAGTGAGCTTTCAGCTTTTCCTCATTGTCTCTGAACTTGAGCTGTAGGCAGGGACAGATAAAACTGAAACAGGCTTCACCAAGCCAACATCTGCTGAGCATTCCAACCAGTTCCTCCCCAGTGACTAATGTTTTCCAATGTCTTACCTTTCCGGGTCATCTCATCTTCTCCTTTAATCCCACTGTACATCTCAATTCTGATATTGTCCACTGCTGGATACAATTTAATTTATTTTTTATTGTGTGATAGATTGTCTACATGCTTCCATTTGATATAATTGTCTGCACTACGCTCCTCTACATTTTTGTCTTCTTTTTAGACGTAGTATAACATCTGCTACCTTTACACTATTTGTATGTTATTGGTTTTATGAAAATATTCTTCATTTTAAAAAAGCATGTCTAAAACAACAGCTTTTTACTTACAGCAGTAAGAAATGCAAGTTCACTGTGAATGGATAAAACAGACACTGGTCTCTGTGCTAAAGAATGTGAGTAAATAGCTGTAAAAATATGGAGAGTTGCTTCAGTTGGTAGCAGAAAAGCAAACTCAGACTTTGTTGGTTTCTGATGTACTGTGACATAAACAACGTGATGATTAGATCAGATCGAAATACATTTTGTAGTCATCAGGTTAATAATAGGGACTAGACTGCAATTGTTTCCTTCCTAAAATTGCTGTCAATATAAAAATACGAGGGAAAGATAGGCTTGAATGAGGCCGATCTTGTATGCCATTGTATTTTCCAAGTTCTGTAGGGTGAATGACCTCAGATTTCTTTGGTGATGAACTTTAGTTTTAGTTGGTCTTATTTGCTTTGCCCTTCCTGCTGTTTTGCAACGGGGCCTAAAAGTGCTTTAAGTGCTTGTGACTAGGGTAATGAATGAAAATATCTTTCCAGCACTGAGAGTATTGCATTAGACTGAATAGTCACCTTACTTGTAAAAGCACTATTAGAGAGGGGCAGCTGTAAGTAAGGATAACGATTTGTGTCCAGTGCTTATTTACTGAAAACTGTAAATGTATTATTTATTGAGAGCTCTCCAGACAGTGCTTGTCAGAATAAAAATGTCAACTCTAAGCAAAATGTTATAATACATAATAAAAATGCTAGGTACGCACTTTAGAGGTACAGCTAATTAGATCTGCTTTTCTTAAAGAAATGACAGTAAAAATGCTCAGCAGCGTATACATTTTAAATGCTGATATATTCCTTATTTTTCTAGATAGTATTTGGTTTAGATACCTTATCATTACTTAAAAATAATTTTGACAACTTTATTTGGTTGCCACAAGAGAGAAGGAGCCATTCGCTGCCTGGCTGTGGGAGCTTTGGGCTGCCTTGTTTTTCTAACGGAGAGAGCAGCTACTCTCACCGTCGGTGTCTGAGTCTGAAACTCCAAGATGCCACTTCTTTTGTGAAGGAAAACCTGCCTCCGGTGGAAACAACAAACAATTATTAAGATTAGTCTTCAGCCATGCTAATTAACCCCAAATAAATATTACGTTAAGGAGACTAAATACATTCAACATCAGTATTACTTTTGTGTATTATTAAATACAAATAAGAATTAGGGAAAAAATATAGTTCATTTTTTCTATTTAGAATACTACTTTATAAAGTATTTTTTAGACATTTTTATTTTCCCTGAAATTTGTAGTGGGTAGAATTTGAGCTTAAAGAATTTGGAAATCTCCTAGAGTGTTTTATGATCTGAAGGAGGAAATTGAATTTTTAATTTATCCATTTTACAAAGAACCGCTCTGTTCAGTATCATAAAATTTAGGATGTCATAATGAAAAGCAACTTTATTCTTTCAAGTATATAAGCCAACACAAGAAAGAGCCTTACTGTGTTTACTTCAGTGACAATCTGTCTGTGTTCTCCTGCACTCAGTTTGCTGTCGGTTTCATAGAGCCAGAGAATCCCAGAATGGCTGAGGTGGGATGGCATCGCTTGCGATCATCTCATCCAACCCACCTGCTCAGAGCAGTATTGCCCAGAATAGGTTGCTCAGGCCTGTGTCCCATCGTTTTTTGAGTATCTCCAAGGCTGGAAACTCCATAACCTGTTCCGTGTTTGATCATCCTCGCAATAACGAAGGTTTTTCTCATGTTTCAAGGGAATTTCCTGTTGTTCCATTTGTGTCCTTTGGCACCAGGCCTGTCTCTGGGCACCACTGAGAAGAGTGTGGGTCTGTCTTCTTTACTCCCACTGTCAGATATTTATATATTATCCCCTGGAGCCTCCTCTTTACCAGGCTAAACAGTCATGGCTCTCTCAGCCCCGCTTTGTATGAGAGATGCTCTACTCGGTTGTCTTGTGTCCCACTGCTGGACTCTTTCCAGTATTCCCATGTCTGCCTTGTACTGGGAAGCCCAGAACTGGACACAGCACCCCAGGTGTGGTCTCAAATATGGTTTATTTTAAGGCCTCTAGTTCTGCACCGTGGGACTGATCTGATACATTTAAAGCCAAGAAGGGCTTTGTCATGAACTTCAACGGTAGTACGCACAAGCCCTTTCTGAGTCCTATTCATCTGAATAATTTGAGTTTTAGCCCTGTGTGTGTGCTCTTGCTTCCCAGTGCATAGCTGATGAGGGCAAAGTGAAAACCAGGAACAAAACATAATTCAGTATTCTGAACTACATGTTTCTGTGCTTCATTAGTGTATTTTGCATTGTCAGGAATCCTTCTAATTTCCATTAGTAGCCACGCTTCTTCCTTATTTACTCATTGACGTGTTTATCTCCAAAATGAAGCAAGAGGTAATAGTTGCTAACGTGTCAAAATCCCCCCTGTTCTTTATTACTTTTATCACATAAAGAAGTTGTGGTGTTTCTGTAGAGTTTAGATTGTGATTTTCAAAAAAGAGTGCAATAGCCCTTGTTAAATATAGTTGTGAGGGCAAGTACTGTGCAAACATCTCCTGTTAGCATTGCTCCGTCCTGACCAGCAGCAGCCACTCTGCTGCAGTCTTGGGTTGGTCTTTCACATGGGCTGCCAATAAGTAAAGCTGTGCCAAAATGTCTTGTTCTACAGCCTAGCATTTTGGAATGTATCTAATAGCTGTTTTCTTTTATTAATCATAATGTATTTTTAGTTTTACTTACATAGGTGGCCAGAGTTCCTGGGCAGAGTGCCCTACGTATGAATGCCTGTTTATTTTCATCTTCCTTTTTGTTAACTGTTTTACTTAATGCTTTACATAACCATTTGCTGTATTTCAGCATGAAACTATAATGCACTGCTGCCTGCTCACATTTCTTAAAGAACTTGATGTGACATCACCTTCTACGGTGAATCATGATCTTCACTGAACCTAAAAAAACCCATCTTGAATACTCTTCTGTCTGATTTGTTTGAAAATGTTGAAGTGAGCAGACTCTTTCACTCATCTGGAGGAACTCTGAACACAGTCTGGAGAGCCTGCACTGGCACCAAAAACACTGAGAGCTCCGTAGTGAATTTCTTGTTAGTCTAACACCACCTTAAGACTGAATTCTGTTTGCATTTACAGCTCTGCTCTACGTGTTAGGGGATATGCATGAGGACAGCACTCTGCTCTTTCTACTCTGTCTTCAAATTTACCTGCATTTCCAATGTTTAAAACAGCTCTGGTTCTCAATAGAGGTCTTAGCAGTCCTTATCATATCTTAAATATGTAACAAGTAGATTACTTTTAAATATTTACAGTGAAACAAAAACTAACACATCGGGTAGAGGTTTGTTAAAATGTCAGAAGAACTTGCCACAGTGAAAAATAAATATTGAACCGAGTTTATTCCTGAGGTGACTATTAATTTCAATGAAATTACTGCAGGAGTAGTTCTGAAAAAAGTCTGTCTAGATTTTGTGTCATGATTTTAACATTTTTTTACAGAACTTTGAATAGCTCAGAAGTAATTTTATCGATTTGGTATGCAAATGCATCACTAAGTAAAATAAGCTTCCTTTGCTTCAGTTTCTGTTTCCTCTGTGGACTGGTTTTGGGTTTTAGCTGTTTAAATGAGGTTGTTGCAGCTTCATTAATAGGTTTGGTTGTATCTGCAGTTATACTTGAAATTAAAATTTAGTTGGAGGATTGGTTCCTCCAAGTTTCAGTGTATCTGTTGTTTCCCTCGTATAATGACTAGGTAACGTATCGTGTCTATTGCCTTTCTGTGTCTGTGTATCAGATAACACAACAGAGAGTGGCCAGACATACAACCTCAAAAATCAAACTAATTTGTTAATGAAGGAACAAGGCAATGTAATAAGCATCTCTATTCAGTGATTTTCACCAGCTTTCAGTTATTCCTTAGGGCAATAGTAACTAATGCTGTATCAACAAATTATTTGATGACAATAATTTGGCTGATGAGAATATAAGGAAAAAGCCCCAATCTAATTAGAGAACACTGTATATTAGGTGGCAAAATGTGGCTAATATTTTATCTTTTATTATAAAACTGCAATTTGCAATGTTCAGTGGTTAGTGATTTGTATGTTCTCCCTCCCTCTCCGTGCACACAAAATCATTTAAAAAAAGGCCAAAAAAGACACTACAGGATTTGAAACACAGTGGCCCTGACGTGATGGGAAAATGGCCAAGGTGTCACAGCTAATTTCTGACCCTGCTTTATGAGTTCTGCTGTTCCTTATTCCCCTTGTCAGTCTGTGAATCCCTGAGGCTGTACAAACTGGCCTAACATCACTCAACTCCAGTTTTATATCCTCTTTTAATAATGTTGAGTCTATTCTGTCCAACTTTGATTCAGACAACCTGCTTGTCTTGAAAAAGTGATATATTTAATCAGTGGCTCTGTCTCCAGCATAGCTCCCACTGCGTGAGACTAGAGCCAAAGAGTAGTGCAGTGGCCTGTCACTTCTGTTTGAATAGGTAATGTGGAGCCGTTCAGCCGAAGAGACAGGAGCTGGAACTGCTTGTTAGGACACATGATCAAAAGCCACTCTCTGCTTTCTGCCAATCAAGCCTCATGTCGCCTTGTGGGGCAGACATTAAATAGATTTTTCTGCCGTACACTGTGGGCACTTTGCCAGTTTGACATGTGAACTGTTACAAAAGATACCAGAGTTTCCACTGCTTGCTGGCTGCTTTTAAATATTACTAAGTCCTTGCTGTCCAGAGCAGAATATTTTAAATAATGGATTATGATAAATTTCCACTACTATTAGGCAGTCTCCTTCCTGCTCCCAACAGTGCAAAGATATTCTTAAGAACAAAACTCTAAGTTGGTTTCTGAAAGCAAACAAGGAAACAAAAACTGTTGAACAACCCTATGGCACATAAGTTTGAACAATATGATTATTGTCTGAGAATTGCAGCAAGTTGTGGCTTTCACTGGTGCAATTTTAAATTTTGTTTCTATTTTTGGTCATTTTACATTATTTAATTAGATTTTCCTAGTTGACATCAGAGAACTATTTTATTATTGTGTTTGTGTGGAGGGATATTAAAATTGTAAATTAGGTTGGATTTATTTATTGTGTTTATTGGCTGCCGGTGCAAATATAAATGTCTCAAAATGGCTCTGTAGTTGTTTTTAGTTATACTTTCCCTTGGTTTTTTCCTCTTTGTCTATTACCCTTCATAACCACCTCAGCTCTTGTGCCCATGGCAACAACACTCGGTGGTGGAGGCTAACAAAGATGACATTTAGGCTTTGCCTAAGTAATGAATATTCTTTTGTAACTTCCAGGGCCACTGAATTTATGTCAGTTTTTAGAAGTCCCCAGTACCTAGATAACTGCTGCTGTTACTGTCATGATATCCAGATATTTAATCCATCCCTCATGCTTGCTTTTCCTGGTTTGTTTTTATTTTTTTTTTTTCCTTTTTTTTTGAGTAAAACATTTTTACCAAAACATACCGTGGCAATCTAGTGGAACTCATTTAAACAGTGAGCTACACATCAACAGCTGCTCCTTCAGTAAGCCATTCTTTATAATACCCTTATTACCTTCTAGTGTCTCAAATTCTGATTAGTCAACAGTGCTGATTACTGTATGGCATTCCACTGCCCATCTTCCTTCTGCTCAGCTGCTCCTGTCTTAGCTGTTATGTGATTACAACACAACTTGTGCATTGTTTCTCCAAGTCGTTCTTCGTATTGTATATCTTAAAAAAAACCCCAACAAACAACTAAACCCTCTTGAGGAGACGGAAAAAATTATTTTCAGTCACTATGAATTCCCTGAAACTTTGTGAATTGTTTTTGCACAACTGTGATCTTCACAGTCTGCATCTTCTGGCACTTTCTAGCAGGATGAATAAGTTCTTTAGATTTACAAGGGCAAGCTATGAATAAACTCTAGTTAAAACAACTTTAGAAAAATGATGGTTAGTTATTGCAAAATTTGTAATGTGTCAGAACAACAGAGACCCAAAACTGTTAAAAAAAATAAATCCAAAACAAAATCCAAAAGAGAAACAAAGCTTTGGCCTAGCTCTGCTTTTACAAAAAGCAGTGGGTTCAAAAGTCGGTAAGAAGACAGCTGTGTCATGAGAAAGCGGTTTGGGAACATACCCTCAGTAACACACGCGGAGCTTCAGAAAGGTGTGTAGTGGTAACAAGAATGCTCAGAGTGAAAATGGAAATAGAAGGCATCGGATCACCAGTGCTCTGGAGCTCTGACTTCTGGTGAAAGCAGCAAACACAGGGGTTTGTTAAAGATGTTAAAACTTTATCGGCTGGTTTATAGGTAAATAGTGCGGTAGTGAGGAGAACATCCTTGCTGTGGCTCTGTTGCCCCCCGGTAGCCTCCTTTGGTGCAGCCCCTTAGAATCAAGTCCTGGTGAGTATGAAACGCTGACACACTCAAAACGCAACCCCATTAAAGGCCTTAAATCTGTCATTGTGCTCTGGAGCCTGTTCTGAAAATAGCAAAGCTCTTTTTGTAAATTAAAATCGGTGTGAATGGGAACAGATGTTGACATGCTTTACTTTATCTGCAGGGATCCCCGTTTAGGGGGGAGAGGGTCAGTGAGGTTAGATGGTAGGAATTACTGCAAATGTGCAAAGGACAGGATAGTCTAATATAGACATTGCCTTTGGTTTTATGTAGAGCTGTAATCATATCCAGTGGTTACTTCTGCTCGCTGATAAATCTGTAAATAAAGAAAGATGATTGTGTAACACCTTTAATTCCTTAGAGAATGCTGTCCCCCTTTATATCTGTTTACTCAGATAAAGGGGAGGGATGCTCAGCCTGTTTCTCAGAGTTGCTGTACTCAGTCAGATCTGAATTCCAAGAAATTCCGAGTGACCTCAGTTCTCATTTACTTCCATGTTACCTGAGCTCACTCAGGATCTCATGGAAGGAGCTTAGCATGTCCTCAAATTGACCTACAAAGAATTTGTATTCAGTCTTTCACTAGGTAGCATTTTGGGGATTTCAGCATTACTTTTTAAGATTTTGGGTGAACTGTCATGTTGCATTAGAGTCATCATCAACTTTTAATAGTTTTTGAAATAAAAAAGTAGTTATATTCTAAATGTGCAATTTATTATATAGCTTTACTAGTCAATCTAAATAAATTCTTGTTGAAGATTTTTCCTGATTTAAAAAAAATATATGAAAGGATGAATTTATTTATAAGAACTGTAATAGTTTCCCTCAATTCCTTTTATATTTTAGATTACCTTATAATTTTCTAAATCTACATGAACAATAATGATCAATTTTGTCAGTATTATTCACACCTTTTATTAATTTAGCATAGATGAATAAATGTGAATGTTGTGAAGAGTTGATTGGGAATAGATTTTAAATCTGACAGTTAGATTACAGGGTACCTAAGAAAAAATGGCTCTTTCACTAGGTACCTAGTAATTTAATTCTTGTTTGAAATTATTATAATTTATTACAGTGTGTGGGTCCTAATGAATGTCTACTATTAAATGAAAAGGAGAAATTGAAATTATGAAATTCTTTTAACTTGTATCTTAAAAATCCTCTTAAACAATTCAGTAGATAGTAATAAGCGATGTGCTCTTCTTTCCCTTTTATGTGAGTACAAACAAAAACATTTTCGCCGGTACGTAATGATATTAGATGAGTGCTGCTGGAGATTCTTACTTAGAATCACATCTGTTTTAGAATGGAATAATTTCATGTGATGAAGAATATCGAAAATTTGCTATCTTGATTAAACATTTAGACCTTAACATACAAGTCCTTCTTCAAGGAAAGCTCCAAATCATTCTCTAGAAGTTTTACCTTTGTTAGAAATGCAGATATGCCTGTGCTAAGAAATTAAAACTTCTGAGCATTTTTCCTACTGGAGGAGTCAGTTGTCAGGGCAGGAGAAGATAATAAGTGCTATACTTTTACCATCATTATGTAATCCCCCCCCCCCCCACTTCCATTATTGCCTTTGTTTTAAAAAATGGGTAAGAGAACTTGGTAAAATTGTGTAGGTATATTCACATAAATGGAAAATGGATAGGCATGTCTACATAAACGGAAAAAGAGTAGGTATTTCCAAATAAATATGAAGAATATAGTGACATTTTGAATACTTAGAACACAAATTGTGAAGCATCTTTAATAGGATGAACACACATTAGAAAATTTTTAGGTAAAGACTATATCAGTTCATACTACTGTAGCTCACATAAAATTAGGCCACTAATGGGATTATGCCAGGATAAAAACTGTTTAAAAAATAGAAGGCCTCTAGTTTTGTCTGTAATGTACCACAGTATCTAAAATTATACGAGCATTATGTAAGCATCTGATAAATAAAAAGCAGTTAGAGGTTTCAGAGGAAAATTTTGCACTCTTTACAAGCCAGTAACTGTTGTGGCCTTTGGTGTTCACTAGTTTCAAACTGGCTCAAGTTTCTCATCTTGAGATATGTTTTTTTGTAGCTCTTCTACATCTCTTATTGCAGAGGGTTTCCATTGTTAAAATATGAACTAAGATCTTTCTACAGGTCAAAAAAATGTATTTCTAAGCTGAACAAGTCACTAGGTTTGCCTATTATTTCTTGGTTATTTTCTTTAAGTAGAAAAAAATACAGTTACCCTCCTCAGTGAAGACAACTTAGTATGAGTAATAAAATATTACCGCAGGTTACCTGTTGCTGTCTTGCAGCTGACAGATGGAGCATCAGTTGGATATTCCATTTTCAGGTACCAAGGTAGCATGGCGTGCTTGCGTCCTTTGAGATACATGTGTCTTTTCCTCTGGTAAGAGTGTGTGGGATATTATTCCACTGCACGCTTCCTGATGTGATGCCAGAAAGGAAAAGAATAAAGAACAGAGGGGGGAAAAAAAAAGAACGAAAAAAGACAATAGAAATAAAAGGAAAAAAATAAAGGCAAGCAAAAAGAAAAGAAAAGGAGACAAGTTTGTTTTGAGATGTGGGTGTGATTTATCACTTCAATACTCTTTGCATTTTCAGCAAATAGACATTTCTAAGTTCACGTGGACATAGGAGAAGCCAGTATTTTAAAAAATAACTCAGATTTGGAAGATTTTTTTTTTTTTTTTTAATATTCGTGATCCAAAATAAAAGGCACCAAAGGCACCATATTTGAAAATGACATTAGGCACAGAACAGACCCAGTTATGTTAACCCTTTGTGGTCTTTCCCACTGCATACAATTGTTATGTTGACTCTGATGATGTACGTCTTTCCTATCTAGCTGATAGGATCCATTTCAAAATATTAGTCGAAAAATGGAGACTGAACAGGATTTGTTCTTTTCAAACTCCTAAAAATACTTGCGCCTTTCTCATGAGTTAGGAATTTTTATATGTTTACTGTTCTTCACTATAACAAATTCCAACAACTGCCCTGTTAGAGGAAAAAAAGGCACAGCATACTAAAACATGGGCTGAAATATCCTTAGAAGCTAACATTTCAAAATATAAATATGAATTAATGCCGGTGTCATTTTTAATCATTTTCTGAATTTCTTAGGAATATTCTAGCTATGCATGCTGTTTCTTAACATTTATTTTCAGTAAAACATGTAAGTACCCTGACATTAAATTATTTCTTTCATTAAACTTGTGGGTTTGGTTCTTATTTGAACCTTGAATGTGGAAATCTGAATGAGATGAGATTAAAATGTTTAAATAGCTTTGAAATTATATTTACATTAGTGCAATCTGTCAGTTTTAATACTAATCTGCTTTTTCATTTGAGATTGTATTATAAAAAAACACCCAGTGCGGGTTAAAATAGTCCAACATATTTACTCTGTGATACTTGTTTGTTCGTTTCTTAGTCATTCAGAGTTCTCAAGGAAAAGTTCAGTTCAGATATTAGCTCTACTTCTTAGAAATGACCTTGTGGGGTAGAGAAGCATGGCACAGTGGCACTTTCCAGCTGTACACATGGTATCCGTCGGGGTACAATCATGCTCAGTCCCAGCACCGCAGGCTTGGACATATGTTGAGTTTTATTTCTTTCTTCTGACATTAATCCTATTCACCAGCTGTTCTGCCAGCTGCCATTCTTCAGCTTGGAGATTACATTTTGGGGGATACCAACAATCGCCTAGTTGACCAGCGCTCTCCCCACTTACTTTAAAAATGATTGGAGTTCTCGGTTAGCATTACTCAGTCTTTTTTACTGCCTATGTCCTTAACTGTCTTTGAATTCTCAAACTGATTTATGATCGCTTTGAATACACTGCAGAAAAACCCTCAAAAGAGCTCTGATTTCCTCCATACTGGTAAATCTGTGCTCACAGGAAAAAAAAAAAGGTTTGCAGTTAACATTCTGAAAGCTGTAATTAATGTTACATGCACTATTATGTAAACAGCATTAATTAGTGACAAATTCTTCTGATAAAAATCAGATTTTAGTCAAAAGAATGTCTTAATTTTTCTTTTTTACATGTGTCTATTTTAAGAAGTTGCATTTTTGTAAGAAACTGTTTCACTAATCTAGTTTGAACAGACTATTAAATCTCTGTTACACTCATAACATATACTAATAAGTCGTATAGATTTCTCAGTTCATATTCCAGATGATCTGTCCATAAGCAGGATGTTAAACATCTGTAGTTTAAGCCTTCTGGGACTAACAAATGCATTAATGCTGAAAAGAAATGTGGCCCGAACAATAAGGTTACAGACCATGTGGTAAAGAAACAACCCCGATATCATCAACTCAGCACATACGGTGCCCTGTGCCTGAGTTCTAACACAGTAAGGAAAGAACAATGACAGTCTTAAACTGTATCCATTTATAGCATATATTTATACCATTCATATCAGTGGAAACAGAGAATCCCATATTCAACGTAATTATTTCATGTGGCAATTTAAAGATCTTTGTTGCACATCCTTCACAATTGAGAGAAATTGGCTATTAGCTGGATAAGGTTAAACTAAACTATAATGGTAAATATTTATTACAGAAATATTCAATTAATAACACATATTCTGCATGTCTTTGCACAGCCAACGATTACATTGAGAGCATGTAAAACAGACACTGGAATCATCCAAATCAGATAATTCTTTAAGGAAACAGTAGCTACGTTAATAAAAACCACCCACCTTCCCCATTCTCTTTTGCAGACTTCACACAATGTTCATTTAATACAGTTATAGAATTAAGATATCAACACTTAACACAGATGGAATATTTTTAAAATAGGAGTTACTCTTGACTTCCATTAGAGTAAGAAAAAGTTTTGGGGAGGAAAGTGGGGGTGAATCCTTAGAAATATTCCTGATGAGATGATGTTCCAGACCCACCAGTAGTGAACCCCCTTTACTAAATATGGCCATTCTATTTATAGAAATATTCTTATTTTCATTGGTGGCCAAAGCACTGCTTATAGGAAAACCTACAGGTGACTAATAGGAGTTGCTCACTAAGTGGAATAATGAATAGTATTAGGTGTCAATTAAATCAAGCTTCCCCGAGGTGCAGGTGCTCCACAATGTACTGACACATTTCAAGTAGCAGCGCCACTTCACCCATGCATATGAACAAGCACATTTGCATATTAAAAAGCTGAAAATTATTTAACTGAAGCAAAAGTCTTTTAGAGATGATGGAGGTTATTAAAACTGTTGACAAGAAAGAAGGTAATTGCCTGAAAATGAGAGATGACATTCTGCTATACACAGGGAACGTTGTTTTTGTTGTATTGTGCAGCAGTGCCTGGGTGTATAACCTATTACATTGAGATTGCTCCTATGCAATTAGACCCTTTTTGTCCTCACTTCAATAAGGCTATGATTATGAAGGATTGAAGAACACTTGGCATATTGAATGTCTGTTGTTTTTATAACTTCGTCAGAAATGACAAAACACGTTTTGTGTCCTGTTTTTTCTTTGTAGGCTTATTGATTCTGTGATTATAATATTCATAAAAGACAATGTGTTCATGGTTGAACACTCTGTCATTTATACAGGTTTTATTTTTTTTTATTTTTGAGCATAGTACTTGTTTGAATGCCAAGGTGTTAGTCAGAAAGACGGGCATATAGAAAGTAAAAGATGAATAGGTGAGAAATATAGCACTCTAATAGTGCCAAATATTTCTATTAAAAGTGAAATAAAAAACCACACGTATTTCAGAAGTGTCTGCTCAGAAATACTCACCAATTTACAGTGAATTTACTTTTTATCTCTCAGCAGTGGTTGTTTTCCTGTGTGTTTTCTTTGTCCTGTCTTTCCTAGTGATAGTCTAAAGAAGCTGCTTGAATTGCATCTTGCAAGTGGCAAGAACAAATGCTTCTGTGTAAGCCACGAGTGAGAAACTTCTTTTTGCTTACATACTATTCTACAAGGAAGAAAACAATGGAGCTTTATTTTATGTGGCTCTCTAAGCTAAAGGTGCCTGGCAGGCAATACCATTTAATGCTTACCACCTAAATGGTCATTTGTGGTGGGATTTGCAAAACTGCCTAAGAGATTTGGATGCCCAGTTCCCATTAAAGTTAATGAGAATTGGCGGCATCCAAATTCCCTTTGCAGCTTTGAAAATGTCAACCAGGCTTTCAGTGTTTGTGATCATGCTGTATGTTAAGAGAATGTTTCCTACAAGCTCTGTTTTTCTTAAGTTTTCTATTCTGTTCCAGGAGCTGGCTCAGAATCTGGAGAGAAGCGTAGTGATTGCAGTGACTTGCTTTGAGTTTGGGCAGTGATGTTAATCTCCCTGCTTCAGATACCTTGTCTATAAATCGAAGACCCTAATGCTTACTTGTTTTTGCACTGTGCTTTGGTATCTTTTTGCATTAGTTTATTTACATGAAGAGGTACTAATACTAATTAATAAGAAAGTTTAGTTTCACTCTTTGTGTCCTAGGTCTGTTGAGGTGGGTGAGACATGTAACTCTCATCTGTCTAGAACACTTTTAAATGCATTAAACCACAGAACATTGTAATGATATAAATTATTTATGATATAATTGATATACTCAGATACATAATGAGTCATGAGGTTAGATGATCCAAACTCAAGTAAAAGTATGACATCTATTAGTATTAAGTGTCTTTTCAAGAATGCATGATTTCTTTCAAGTTGTGGCTTTTTCGTATGTGATTGCATTATAATCTTTTGTCAGCCACTGTATGCCATATCCTTCCAGCTGACCCTTTCATGCAACCACTCATTTACTGCGATCTCTTAGAAATTATCAGGTTTTTTAAATTACAGTGGTCACAATTTTTAAAAGTAAAATTTGCAGTTTATGGGACCAATCTTGCAGTTCGTGCCTAGATAATATACTGTTATGCCCCAAATGTAGCAAATTATTATATTAAAGATGCTAGTTGGACTTCCTGTCATTCTGAGATACCCTCACTGGACCAGATTTTCAAATGGCTCTAGTGTTAAACAGCTCTTATTTAGTCACATTAAAAAAAGTTTCATTTATTACAACTCTCAGCGCTGAGAATAGTGGGAACACTTCTGAGGAATTGTTCACATCTTTTGAATGCTTGAAAGAGAGTTGAACTTTCTGGAAAATCTAACTACTTGATTCTTGGTGCAAATGCATAAGAAAAATGGATACTCAGCAGGTATCACGTAATTCTATTCTAGCATCATGTTTGGTGTGTATACAGTATGCATGTGTGTATTTCTACAGTTATATATTGAATATTTGATACTACATTGCCTTAGCAACTAATAATCTTTTCAAACAAAGAAAATACAAAACCAAAGAAAACACTGATCTATTTGTTCCAAGGGAGTGCATCACTTACTACCTGTAGAGAACATCTACTGCTTGATAAAATAAGCTGTAACTTCAAAACCAGTAGCTCACATATTGTATTGTAATATACTGTGGGAAGGTTTCTTAGCCAGGAGAAAGGATAGATGACTGTTATGGGCCAAGAAATATCATTTGATAGGTCTTGTGCAGAAATCATTACCGAGGTCTTTTTAAACTAAAAGTAATCTCATAGATTTTAGTAGAAAATAAATCAGTTTGCAAGCTATAGAAAATTAATGTTTCTAAGATAAATCTTGTTTTAACCAACAAACATTTGGCTTCAACCAAAAGACAATCAGAGAATGTTTTTTATGCCATTAGTGAAGCAGAGCATATGTTTCTACTTTATCGGTTGCTGACATTAAGCATACTGATTTACTGATTTGAAACTGGTAGCTGGGCCACTAGGATTCATTTAATTTGTGTTAAGAGTTAAGTTTAAATTTTCTACTGTGCTTCTAAATTTTAGAAAGTTTTGTCATTTAAAAAAAAAAGATACATATTACAGAAAGAGTAAGGAATATTCTGGCAGCCTCCTGTGCTCTGAGGCATGGAAAGAATGAGAGCGGTAGCTGTTCTGTTGCAGGACTGTCAGTTGGTGGGCAAGTAGAGAAAGAAAAATGACATTAAACGCAAGCCTGATGAACAACTGCTCTTGCAGCCACTCTCAAATCAGAATGAAATAGTTTTGAAGTGAGTAACCACATGGAGCTTGGTGAACTTTGCAGACTTCTTTGCTGGTTATTATATGGTTACCTGCAATCACTGAGAACAGGACTCATGTGCTCAAGAAATCCCTGTTTGACTGGGACTCCTAATGTATGAGGTGGCCATGACATTTCTGACAACTCCTTAGTAGCTTTTGTTGTGTCCTAACCTTCCAAGGTAGGAGGTATGGCATAGGCTTTGTGAGTTGTGGTAGAAGGACCTGGGAAAGGGCTGTCTGAGGTCTCATGAGAAAGGGCTAAGGTCCCCAAAAGAAGTAGCTGAGTCCCCTGAGGGAGGCTCTGAATCCTAAAAACGTATTTTCAGCAGGTGCCTCCCCTATTGCTTTGTCTGAAAGGTAGTATATTATGGCCTTTCTTTTCTCATGGCAGGGATATTTAGCTCATAGTGTCTTGACTCTGTAGTTGTGTGTACTGTGAACATGCTTTCCAGTGACCGAAATGATCAGTTGTGGTTACTGACCTTGGATGGCTAACTCGAAACATACTGGGACTGATTGCTGAGCTATGTTCAGCACTTCTAACTTCAACTTCCAAAACTACTGGGCCCACCAGCTTTAAAAATGAGATGTAAATTGATTCAAGTAATGTAGCTAAAACTTTTGGCTATTTTTAAAGTAATGCAATTGTAGATATATCTGTATAAGCACATAGATGTATAAATTAGTTTCATAAGCGTTCATTGTACATAAAATACATGGGTTCTATTTATTATTCCAATTCATCTGGGCAGTAAAACCCATCTGTCATTAAACAACACTTTCCTGCTTTTAGATGACAGTTATGAAATGGCAGACTAGTCATTCTTTCAAAGACCCAGACTTCGGTTATTGAGATGCTCAGAAGTATCTGCTGATTATGTTGTGTCTCTGTTATGCCAGGCTGAAGGTACTGTTCATAAGCCTCCGGAACAACCTTCCATTTTAACAGAGATCAAATTCTCGTTATGAGCATGAAAAAAGAGAAATACTTACAATTTGAACTGGATAAAAGCTTCTCCGATCCTTACTAAATGTTTCTGGAATCACAGAGGTCAATAAACTCTTCCTTTCTTTTCTGATACTTGGAGTTGCTATCTTGTCTGCTAACAGCAAATCTGATAAATAAAAGCCTATGTGTATATTAGTGAAAATTACACTTCATTCTGCCTATATCTATGCAGGCAGGATTTTTTTTCCATCCTTTTATTTGGGTTTGTCATTAATCTAGCTTAAGAATGGAATGGTTGAGAGCGCTTTTACCATTTTTTTCATACGGATAATGCTGAGAGTTTCATTAACAGAAAAGCTTACATCTCAACGGAATACAGACACCCAAACTATTGTTTAGCTATCTAACTCCCAATTACACAAATGGCAATTAGGCACTTAAATTGTATTTAGATATCTGAATAACTTCAGGGATTTGAGCTAATAGATCTTTATGTCTGACACATTTCTTATGTGGAAAGGAGAATTAGGGAGGGGAGTATGAAAGCAATAGTACAGTGTCTCATGAATTGATTCCTAGGTGATTTGCCTGGCTGATTCTCCACAGCATTTGTAAGCATCTCAATGAAATGTTTAGGAGATTAGCCTCTGTCCTGCTTACCAAATCTTGAAATTTCAGAGATCCACCTGACAGATTTCATTTTTCCAAAAGATAAGTTAAAAGGAGAGCAAACTCTTTTGTGAAGACCAGATTCTCATTTGATGTGAATCAGAAAAGATTTTAAATGTAGTTTCTTTTTGCACCTTATGCCTCGAAACAATATGATTTTTGCATGGCATCTGTGGGCAAATCTGACTTCTGCTGAATAAATCGCATTGAAGTTTCTCTGAATAACTGTTCGAAGAAATGACCAGGTCCAGATTCTACTTGTTGTGGTGTGCCACTTTTGGGTAATGATAATAACTAAAATGAAATTCTGAGCCCTACTTGGAATAATTAATTATTACATTTTCCAGGCATGAGTATTTGGGGCAGCTCTATTCTGTCACATGTAATCATTTAATACTCATTATGAAATTATGCTCAGGATGAGCTTAATAACTTTGCATTGTTATGTTTTCAATTCAGTTATCTCTATTACATGATGTTATTTTTCAAGTCCATTTTTTAAAAATTGTGGTTTGCCAAATTTTCCTGTTTATGAACTATTCAGAGATAATTGAAATTGCCTGTTTCTCACATGTATCCTATTCATGCCATCTGCTACCTGAAATTTAGTTTGGATACATGCCATGCAGTTGTAAAGTGTTTTCAGTTTTATTTATTTCTTGTTGACCATATGTTGTACTTATATTTGTGTGTATTTAGTTTCATATATATATATAAAGAGAAAGCATTCATTTATCTTGATTTACCCAGTTTACAGCAGATATTATTACCTCATGATGTCTCAACACCAAAATTAATTTCACTCAGACTTAGTGAAGTTTGGTCTTCATTAATGCAAAAAATTAAGAATTACTGAATATGGTGTAGTTCTGAAAAAATTAACATTGTCAAGCAAACTTTGAAAATATTTAAGGTTAAGATAGTGTAATTGAAAAAAATATACTATTGTGCTTAAAGCTGTTTATATTACCATTTTGTAAAAGAAAAATTATTCCATTTTTGTGTGAGATAAAGAGATCATCTTTATATCTGAGAAACTGAATCATGAAAGAATTGGGAGTTTGATTGTTTTCTTCCATTGATGTTTTGACAACCAGCACGTTCCACAGAAGTGCAATGATAACCTGTAGTATTCCTGTATTCCAACTTCATTCCAACAGGACGGTCCAGCTCGACTAGTCTGTGTGACTGTCCGGGAGTAAGTGGAGCAGTTGCTGAATTTTCTTCATGCTTATGTGGTATTTTTACAGTAGTCAGAGACTTTTATTTGAGATAGACTGAGAATTGTTAGATTTTTCCATAACATTAGTTTGAACAACAACACTGTGTGAATATACTCATGCAGCAGAGCTGAGGGTTGATTTCTTACGACATTTAACTTCCTCTGTGCAATGAGATGGTATAATTTACTCCTGGCTATATTATGCAGGAGTAAATACTTCCTATAGTTGGTCTTGGAAATAAATTTTGTAGCAGGTCAAACATCATATATATTTCAATTTTTTTCAGAAATATATTTTTGTATATGTCTGTATAGATAATATGCATTCTGCCTCTATCGAGTGCTGATAAAAATGCCTGATAGCAGTGTGGAGTGCATAAAGCCTTTACCAACCTAATCGCTAAGGTTGGGCATGTGTGTTGATTGTCTGCTCCTGCTTCTTTGAAGTTCCTGGGGGTAAATTATTGGAAGGAGGGTCAGAGAGCAGTCATGGTTATACCTCTATATCTAAGCACTTAAGATCTGTCTGGTTAGAGAGAAGCATGAGGCTCCATCCACAGCCTCATTTGATGAAGCAAAGCTGCTCTGAAGGTCTTGCTGGGTTCACGTGGCTGCATTGCTGCCTTGAAGGGCAATGGCATGCATTTCACTCAGTGTTTCTGAACATTGAACTATCATACTTTTCCAGAGAGAGAATGCAAAAGTTAGTGCAAGTAGAGGGGTAAAATGTTAGTTGACGTAGAGGGGTAAAGCTTATTACTCTACCTCATTCTCCAAAGTATTCGTGGCTCTTGTATGCATATACTCTGCAAATAACCTTCTGAAGCCCTGTGCAAAGCAGCATTCTCCATGAAAGTCCGTAACATCATTTCTGAGAAGAGAATCTTGCATGCTGTGGACTCATTGGTCCAAGTCCTCAGGTTCATTAATTCCAGGCTGGCCCTGAGGTACTGCCTGTGGAGCCTGTCTGAGCAGAATGTGTCTTTCAAAAGATACAGGAGGAAAAAGGAAACACAGAAAAGAGTATGTGTTCATGTAAAGACTAGATGGTTCTAGATGAAGGAGAAAGGAAGCAGAAGAATAGAAACATTAAGGAAGAAAGAGGAAATTTTTCCTAATTGAGCCTAGAGTGCAAGAAGTGAGAGTTTGCAGAAAAGGTAGAAAAATTTACCTCCGCAGCCTGTTTCACCATTGGAGACCACTTTGTTGTATGCACAGAACCCAGGTTTCTGCTTTTGTACATGAAGAACCCACTTCCTTAAAACCTATGTATTACGTGTGGGGATGAGAATTATTTCATATTTGCTCTCTGGCATCTAGCCTGTGGTCACCTGACAAGTGTGGCATTTTTAGGGCAAGTGCTATTATTTTTCCAGGCTCAGGGTTTACAGTCGTCATTCGATTTGGAAAATGTGGACTGGATGAATGGGCTTGTTCCTTTTGTAGGGGATTACAATAATACACGGAAGCTTGTGAGTGCTTCTGACAGATGTGTTGGCGGCCTGCCACTGCGTGAAGGGTGCGGCTCTGACTGACAACTTGCAATTATATGATGATGAATGGTTCTGATGTGTGTTCAAGAGAAAACCACTTTCTAGAAAGTGAAAGTTCTGCATACGGTTCCTATAAAGTAAGTCTTAAGAAAGGCCCTAACTTCTTTTTGTTGGGATAATCAATTTGGTCCCCTTTTCTGTCAGACTTTTTTTCTGGTTTTGATAAATAAGGGCCAAACCGAAGTTTATATGGAGAAAATTATCTTTGGCCCATTTTGGCTTAAGAAGTGCTTTATCTGCACTTTTAGGCAAACTGACATCATCGCTGTAGAGATATACAAATGCATACATGCAGAGGAATACTTAAATGTATACACATGACTGTGCAGTAGCCAACAAGTTCATCAAAGAAAATCCATTGAGCAAAAAACCACTTTTCTGTCAGGGGTATAATTCACCCATCAGTAAGTCTGCGTAGCTCATGTTAGTGTTAATGGGAGCTTCAGCCACACAGCAGAGACAGAATGTACCCACAGATGACTTACAAGTGATCTCTTTCTTTGCTAGATTTAATCCATGTTTTTCCAATATGATACTGTCAGAGTCACAGCCTCCAAGCAACAACACATAGAGAAAGTCCAGTGCAGGAGGGCTCCTGGCACCGTGGCCTTGGCCAGTTGTTACAGATTATGGTTGATGTTGGCTGACTTGGTGGTGTGTTCCAATGTGTGGACTGCATGTAGAAGCTGATATGAATTGTCTAATTTTGGGGAGCTGTTATGGTTAGCTTTGCCTGTTAGAGCTGTGATATTGTGATTTGAAACCAGAGCAGCTACAAAACAAGAGAAAGTGGGCATTAAGATTAGGATGTGCCATCTAGGCAAGGAACAGGAGATTGTTAAAGTAGTGTTTAAAAAATCCTCAAATTTTGTTTAATTCGAACGAAGATAAGAACATATGTATCTGATCATGTAGATAACTTATCTTTTTGGATGCATAATTAGTGGTTTACAGGTTGGTTTTCCGTTTTCTGTTTGGCCAAACTCTACTGATGCTTTCTGTGAAATACGTGTCCTTGTTGTCTTTGGTATAAAGGGACGAATGCTTCTTCAAAGCAAAAAAGTGTTTTTGCTTGAAAGTGCAGTCTTGAGTATAGGTGGGATATGCTTATGGTATTTATATTTTTAATCCACTCTTTGCAAAAGTTACCATGGTTAGAGGGGAATTGTTAAGCAGCCTGATCCAGTGTGGTGATTCCTGTATGACTTTGCAGTAGACATTTATCATGGCTTTCCTATACCTCTGTTAGCAATATTTGTTATTATTCTCTGATCAGCTATTTAATCCAGTATAAGGTTCCACTTTTAGGGCCCGTATCTCTGTCATTATCCATATTTTGAAATTATTTCACTAGTGGGAAAAGAGTAAAAAAATGCAATCAAAATGAGTGGGCAATTTTTTACCTTCTTGTGTAAACAACTGCAAAAAGCAATGGACTGTGGTGATTCAAATTCTTTAACTGATATTCTGGACCTAATTGCCTGTAGTCTCAGATTCTGAGTAGGTCCAGTTGATAGTTTTTGGAAGAAGGGAGATGTATTGTCTTTGTCTCAAAGTTCACATTACACTACTGTTTGTAAGATAATAAACTCATTAGAGAGTTACATTTGGCTGAAGAAGGAAAAGCTTTTGGACAATTTCTGAAAATATCTGGATGTGGGATATTTCACTAACAGGAACTGTTGTTCCTAAATTTTAGATCTTGTCACAATTCGTCTAACTTGCCTAAAACTGGAACCTTGAGAATCTCCAGCAATCTCATTGTAGCATTAAAAAAATTCCATATGACTTCAGCATTTGTGGAGTACAGCGGCAGCTGTGGGAGCTGCAGTGACCGCTCTGCCTTCCTCCCTTTGCACAGGCAAAGGTGTGGTGGTCATTGAGCACCAGCTGTTTGTTGTTCCAGTTGAGACAGTAAGTTAAATGACTTGTATAGCTTTGAAAGGAAAAAAGAATTAAAAAAAAAAAAATTCCATAGAGCTTAGGCCACTGAGTTTTGAAGGGTCTCTGAAATTTGCTAGAGGTAATTAAGATGATTCCTTATAATTTTTTCCAGGCGCCTCTGCCAGGAAGTACGTTAGGTGCTCTACATGCAGCAGTGGTGAAAGAGAACAACAGTCCTTGTCCCTGAGAGCTCTCAGTCAAATCTTATGATGAGAGAGAACAGGTGAAAATATGATTGGTGGGGAAAAGTGGGCACCACTGACAATGGTGTTAGCGTAATTGATATAAGGAACAGCAGTCACAGTGTACCACCTGCCCAGCCATACATAAGGTGGTGTAAATTATACCTTGCCCATAAATAAGTGTTTAAAAAAAGCTTAAGGAACCAGAGCCGTGTAACTTGCGATGTTTGAGACTCTGCCTCCCTAGTGCTCATGATTATATTAATAGTGTGAGCGCAAGTCTGGGAGTAGGATTTAGGCAAGTTTGCAGCCCAGAGATTAAAGTGATTAGTCAACAAAAAAGATTGCGTGGTTGTCTAAATACAACGAGTTTTGTGGGTAACATCAAGATGAAAACCCCGGTAAGACAATTCTCATTCTCCACTCATTGGAGTGGAGACAATGAAAATGCAACCAAAGGATGAGAGATTGATCTCAACTTTAACGTCTGTAAACACAAACTAGATGGACCAAACTGTGAGCACGTGGAGAAGCTGGCAATGGCCCAAAGTCCTGCCTTTGATTTGATCATAGCAATCCTCTGCACTGTGCATCCAAACCATTGTGGCCACACTACTTTTTCTGTATGAAGTTCATACATACAACTTTGTATATAAAGAATCTAGCCTTAGAAATCATGCAGCGGCCTTGCAAAAGACACTCTAAAAGACAGAAAGTATAGTTTATGATTAAGAAATTTGTAGATCCTGTTGTGAATTGTGTTATTCCTCGATTACTAGTGCATAAAGTACATTACATTCTGATCTACTGAATATAATAGGAATCAAATTTTCACCTGTTACTCATGCAGTGCACTTGGTAATATATTTAAAAGAATAAGGCAATATCATACTTTTCCAATATAGTGTGTCATTTAGCATTTGAAATAAGATATTGAGTACTTCTAGGGTCATAAATTGGAACTTATAATTGAGCAATCTTTTGTGTAGGGGTTGTTCTGATAACATGAAATTTTCTGTTGGCCCTAAATATGAGAAAATTCCTTCTAAACAACTGAGTCTTTGTTAGATTCTTTTGCATTTGTGTAGAGAGTATATCATAAACCACCACTAAACTACAATGTCAAAGTAGCTGCCTAAATTCTCTGATGAGTTATGCAGCTAAAATTCAGCTAATTAACTTAACTGTTGTAACTATAGAGTGTGGATTAAATCAACAAAAGCAAGAAGACTAAATGTTTAAGACCAAAATTGTGTAAATTATCTTGTTACGTGCAATATAACTTTTAGTGAAGGTTGTGACCTAGCTCTCTAGAGTTCAAATAGCAACTTTTTCTTGTAGTGAGGAGGATTCTGGAAAAGTAAGGAAATTTATTAGCAGTATAAGAGAGAATAGCTTGAAACAGGTAGCTCGAGCTTACTGTGGTTTCCCTTCTCTGTAGCTATGAAGATTTAATTATACTGGATATGTATTTACCTCTTTTGGTAGCAGATTTTGGGATAACTCCCCAAGTCTTATTAAATCTCCTCTCAGACGTTTCCAAATGATCCCCATTTTCTCGGTTCTAAAATGTATTGTACTGATATGCTACATATTTTGGGAAGATGTACGTGGTAATGAATTTGTGCCCCAGCTTTGGGGGCAAAATTATTCTCTGCCAAGAAACAGATGATGAGTTACTGAGTCCAGTTGTGCATCACGCTGTGACATCACTCGCTCTGAGCAAACAGGGGATCCTGCGCAGGTGTGTCAGCCTGGCCACGGGGGATGCCAAGAGATGCTCTGTCAGGAGAGCAAAAGGAGGCTGGGGCTGTTTGGCCGTGCTAGCACAGGGTGCAACATGCACTTTCATTATCGGTAGTGCCTCTAATTGGAGAAGTCCAGTATGGAGAAACTGAAGCACATTTCCTGTTCACCCTGTCTTTAATTCAGCATGATCAGTACCCTTCAAACCACCATTCTTTCCAAATCTGGCTCCTAAATCTAATTTATAAAATACTGAGCTGTATATAAGAACAGGTTTAAAACTGCTTTAAGTTTGCAGAATATCTGCATAACTGGTGAAAGCTCTCTGCAGTTACTCAACAGAACTTAAAATGTTTTATAATGAAAACAACTTTTATTTCTATGTAGACGAGTAAAATTTTTCTTATGTAATAAAACAATTTTTTTCCTCAAAGAGAATTTTGATTCATCCAATTCGCTTTAGTGATGATGATGATCCTTCGTGTATTTGAAACTACCCATCAGCTTGTTATATCCTTACTGGTCAATCTGAAACATTAGTGTCTATTAATTACTTATTATTCAAGCTGTGCTCTGGAGACCTGGATGTTGCACAACTGGCTGGGGGTTTTCAGCATATTCTGTAAATGTGCTACAAGCAAATTATCTTCTCAAAGTACTTGTGGCGAGGAAAAAAGCATAGTTAGTACACCAACTTCACAGGTATAGGACTAAAAGTGTGACTTTGATTTATTGGATGTTCAGCTTGAGGTGTTTAGGTCCTGATTTTTTTCCAGAGGACCTAACTTTGTGCAGCAGTTTATATATAGCTATATATATTATAGCCTCAATCTTCACATTGACTTTACATTGCCACAGCTGCAGCTGTGAATGTTCAGCAATTCCTCAAATACAAACCCAAGTTTTTTAAAATTGAGCTCCCACAAAATGGAACTATGACCCATCATTTCTCTTTTTGCAGTTCCACCCCTCATACATTTAATTTCTTTGAACTTTTGTGATGAAACATGGCCAATGATTATACAGGCAACAGACTCATTTGCTCTGTAGTTCCAGTTCAGGCTTTTGTCTGGGGTTGGCCCATGTGCTGAATGTAGCAAGGATCCTGTAAAAAAAGAAGTGCATATTTTTTTTCATTTGCATGGGGGTTTTTATTTTAAGAATGTGTCATAATATTTATTCACATGGGGACTGAATTATGATTTCCTGAACACCTTTAATGCTAGCATTTCCATATCTTTCCAGTACCCGACTTTACAAAATCAATAATGTTCTTTTACAAGAAAAGAGATGGCTAATTTTCAGTTATATGTGTATAGGGAAATGACAGTTTTAATATATTATTCCTGAATATATTAGTGCATTCTTTTCTTAATTTTTTCACAGATTTCTAACAAACCAGCTATTACTCCTGAAATATACATCCAGGGCAAGTAGATTGGTGCTTGTGAGATTTATAAACCTTTTAAAACTCTATTTGCTGGAAGTAGCTCAGGAAAGTCTTGCTTGTTCTGTATTTATATTTATACAGAATATGATAGTTTGTTGAAGTCAAAACTGTATTAGTATAAAGGAGGCTATAGAACTGATTTTGTTGGTGTATTTTAGTGTCCTGGAAAAGACTCCATCATCTGCCATAGAGACCTTCAGAAATCGTAAATAGAGAGGAGATTCTAGCTATTGTTTTCATTCCTTTGCATCCTTAGTTGAAGTCATTTCAAATCAAGAGCATATTATTTTGCTTTCTTTGTATTATACTTTCACATACAAAAAAAGCTTAAGTATTTCTCATGAAAAATTATTTTTGTTATACAATTGTTTTAATTTCAGAATATTTTATGTAAGAGCTGAGTTAAGATTTTTATACACAATATTAAGAAGCCTTCAAATCATTAAACAGATGTGTATTACTGCATTATTAGGGTAATGAGTAGAACATGATTTGGGGGAACAAAATAGAGGTCTTTTGAATCATCTGTGTTTTGTTCATAAATCATCTGGTGCCACAAATTTTCCGAGGAACATTAATCAGTTTAATAGAAACTGATTTTTCTTGCTTTTCAGGAAGTCCCATCAGTCCCCATCCTCCCGCAAACTAACCAGGTGTGAAGTAGGTTACCCACGCTTGGTTTTTTTTGTATTTTTCTTTTGTTTGAGATGGTTTTACTCCCCCAAAATTTTACTAGTATTTCCATAGTCATTTTATGGAATTTCTGCTTTGCTGAATGATACAGTGCTCGTTTGGCATTGCACTTGACAGGAGAAGGTGCAATTACATAAATGCCTATTTGTACTACCAAATAATTTCTTGAATTGAGATAGGATTTTCCGCTTGCTTCAGCTTGGTATGAGAACGTGGGAGAGCAGTGCAGTGTTAAAAGAAAATAAAACCTGCCCCTATGCCTTGAATATGATGAGTCCAATGAGTGGGTTTAGTATGTAGCTGAACACAGGCAGACATGCAGTGTACAACTTGTTGAGCTACTGGGGAAATTCATTTGTAAAAGAAAGACGCTGCATGTCTAGAGGCCATATGACACATTTTTTTTCCAGAGCAGTTTAACAAAGAAAGATTTAAAGATTAAATTCTCAATAGTCTGTTTAAGTAATAATGAGAAGAATGTCACTTCAGCTCGCAAGTGTTTGAAAAGAGTGGATACCAAAGATGAAAGTGAATTGTTTAGGGTTATAAAAGCACTGTAACAAGGAATAGAGGTATGAGATTAAGAGAAAGAATAATCAAGCCAAGTATTGGGAGAAATTTCAAGTCTATTTAAGACTAAGCAGACTTTGATGGAGCTATGTTGATGAGTTCTAGCTAAGATATTATCTTAGTCTGTTCTTCTTTTCCACCCTGAGGAAAAAAAATTGATCTTCTAGAGCTGGTCAATACAGAAAGATATAAAGATGTGGAAGCAAAGAAAAATAATGAAGATTTTGAGATCTGCTTCCATTAACGCAACTTCTTTCTTTTGCAGAATAACAAATATTCTATATCCTATTGATTTTGTTACTTTGCTGATATGTAGTAAGAAACAGGAAAATAAGTATATCATTCTCCTTCATTGTATCAGTTTATGGAGTCTTTTGGCCAGAGATCTTAGGCAAATTGTGCTCCCCTTTTCCTGACTATTCCTAATTGCTGTTGTGTAAAGTCCAAGACTCTCTCTTTCCAATATTAAATGTTCACTTGGGTAGTAAATAGAGGTGCACATACTTAGAGAATAGGTGATTACATATAGTATACAGTTACTATCATTGTAATGCAAATTAAGCAATGATGTATACTTCAATGAATACAGCCAATCTCAGAGTAAAATGCAGCTTATAATGGAAGGGAAACTTTAAGTGGAGGAGTTAAATGTACGTGTAATTTTGTGAGACTTAAAAGACATTTCTCTTCTACTAATACACCAAAACATTGCATCCGTGCAATTACACTGACATTTGAGAAAGCTCCTTTTGACATACATAGTGTATCGTCTAGTGCAGTGTTCATGAAATTAACATTTTCCTGAAGTAATCATATACAATTAAGTGACCAGATAGTTCTGAGGCAATACAACTGTATTTCACAGGAACTAAATATATTTCTTCACACTGATCCTGCATGTTTTAGTTGAGCAGTCATTAGCATGTTTATAATGGTTCTAATTTAGCACAACATTTTCTGAATTTTATCCTTGAGTCATTTACAAATTGTTCATATTGAGTAAACAAAGGAAACAGATTGCATTTTATACTTAGTAATTTATCTGAAAGAAGAGGGGAGGGTTAATTGTCTGAAAGTTTTGCTCTGTTTGGGGAAGTGATTCTAGTCTTGCATTGCTTGGCACACAATGCCTTTTTCCCTCTGTTCTGGGAAAGAAAAAAATAAAGAATGGAGGAGTGAGTAAAATGAAAAATTAGGAGCAGGACAAGATTTGCCACTCCCAAAGGGGAGTGTGGAGCAGAATTGGAGCTGGCACGAGATTATCTAAAACAGTTGGTGCATTCCTTAATGATCAAGTGCTTGAGAAGTCCAGCGCTCTCTCACAGAGCATCTGTGTTGATGTTTATATCAGTGCCCTGCTGTATGGGAAAAGCATGCTTTCTCTTGTTGCTTTTCTAAAAATAGTGTGGCATATAGCATTGTATGAGTTATTTTAAGAGAACAAAAACATTTGCAAGGTTAAAGGTTCTGCTTTTTAATAAATAAATAAAAATAAAGGTCAGAACTGTATCTTGGGTTATTCTTTCCATGAAATTCAAACTGCTTTTTATCTAGAGTTTTGCACTGAGCAGAGTGTACTCTGTTCAGTGCGAAAGCTCTTTGCACTAGAGAATTCCTGTTGAAACAAGCCATTTTAGGCAGAATTGGTACAAGCTACAGCCTCACTTCAGTTTTTCCCACTAGCCACATCATAGAAAGCAGGTCTGGAAATCACCCCCAGTTAAATTCCAGTGTTTCTGTTTAGAATGTCTGTTGTTTCATGCAAAATCTAGACCATTCAAGCAGTGCAAATGAATTCAGACGAAAACCAGAACATTTTAATGCCTAATTATTTTTAGTGAGCTTGGAGAGTTTTAATTAAAAGTTAAGAGAGCTCTCCAAGCTCTTATAGTTCTAATTTTGTCATATTGTGGAAATCTTGTAACTGTGAAAAAATGTACAGCAGTTGGCAGATTCGCTTGGTTCCCTGTCCTAAAGAAAACTGTAAAGTTAGGTAGTCAGATCTCAGTCACATTTCCATTATTGCTTTTACGAGAAAACATCTACTGTGAGCTGGCCGCCTTTGCACGTCATTGTATGTAAGAAGGCTTCTTTGCACACACCCCCTCCCCCCTTTTTTTTTCTTGGTGGTTTTACAGTACTGCCTACAGGTTGCACTGAGAATCAGAACCAAGTTCTAACTCATGATCAGAGATGTGCTAGGTGTTCAACAAAACCCCGGTGGGACACGCAGCCTTTGCCAGAAATGCCACAGCCTCAATAGCCACGGCAGACAAAGAGGTGGATAGAAATTAGTCGATGTGAGAGGGGGGAGGAAGCGACTGGCCAGGATTATTTGGCTACTTGGCTCCTTGATGGCAGGAACAAGATACAGAATTTGGGCTTTTTTTTTTTTTTTTTTTTTTTTTAATTTGCAGTAAATGTAGCAAAAGGAATTAGCAGGTTTTCCTGTTCTAAATATCATGTTGCTCATTTATGCTTTGTGATTGTATTTTTGTTATTCAAGAATTTGGCTTTTGAAAGCTTATTCAATCAAGAAAATCTTGAAAAATTGGCCAAAGAAATCAGTTCACTGGTTAACAACGTGTCTGAAATGCCTTATATTTTAATTTTCTGTTAGACCGTGATAATTAATTACCATAGGAGAACAATATGGAAATTGAGGAGGATGAGATGAGATTCCCCTGACCTGCCTCTCCCCTGCCAGCAAGACTGAAGCCAATCTGCTTATGAGCAAGAGACAGTCGCAGTACATTGCAACTATGGATGTTAAGCCTTCAGGCTGATTTTTTATTAGATTTGTATTGTTGCTGTCTCTTTTTCTTTTATTTAAAGTTTATTGAAACAGGAAAGGATAATTTGTGTTTGAAATAAGAAAAAAGTAACTATGGCAACAAAGAATCTATTTTAGTAACATTACACAAACTTTACATCCTCGGATTAAAAAAGAATAGATAGTACCATCCAACAGTTAAGTTTCTGATAGTCATGGTTATATAATATTTTTATTTCTCAAATCATGCGTGTAAATGTGAAGTCCTTAATTTAATTTTGAATTGTTAGAAGATTATAAAATTGTGTTCTTTCAAAGTGAATTAAATTAACCTTTTGCTTTCCCTTTTGATATCAAAATGTTAGAGTTTGCATATAATTTAAAAATATATACTAGGAAGCACAAAAATTTAGAAATATTTTAATATAGATCTATGCTAGGTGGTTCTTTACCTTAAGGATATCTGCTGTGCTGTGAACTTGCAAAAGGCATGGAAGCAAGCTGTTGTAGTGCACTCAGAGATGGATCAGATAATCAAAGGTCTCAATACAGACATATTAAAACTCATCACCAGATTAAAAAAAAAAAACAACAAAATCAAACCCAAAACAAACAAAAACCCCCAACCCAAAACAAACCAAACCCCCAAACAAAAAAAAATTACCTAATTTTCTGAATAATTCACATTTTTTATGAATGGATCTAATAATAGCACCAATGGACCTGGCATTTTAGTTTAATAAAAGTAACAAACACTGACTAAGGTAAATCTAAATTATACTTGCCTTTTATTCAGGACTGTTTGTAGAGTACTGATTTTATTTAGATTTTTCTACTCTAAACAGGATTTGATATTCAATGAAGAATACTGAAACAAATCTTTCTCTTTCAGATGCATGCTGGATTGTGTTATTATTTAAATGTCAGGTCCTTAGCTTCACCCATGTGAAGAAATCACTTGGGGCATGGGGTGAGATGTGCAAAGGTGCATTAAGGAGCAGAGCAACTGCATGGTAGCCACTGTAGTATTTATTTAAAGCTTATTTTATTTGGTTTCAGGGGAAAGATGCAGCTCTTCTCCTGTATTAGGAATCCAGTGGAATAGGCCTTGTAAGCACGCAAATGTCCATCCCAAGGAGTTCATGATCATATTTAATCTCTTTTCAAAGAACAGCCCTCCCCCCAACACTTTTTTCTCTAACAAATATTTCATAGATGCTGACGGGGTAATTCTACTTGTGCTATTTTTCTCATGATCTAGACTTGAATGAGGCATTCAACAAAGGCTCATCCAAAGGACACCTTTTGTCCTGTGGAGCTGATGGCAAATAAATGTGCTGAGAGTAGCTTAGAGGATATAGAACACTAGAGATGCTGGAACTTGCATATTGTTATGTAGTCCCAAAGCTTGCAAAATATGGTCTTTTTATGTTTACCAATAGCTACTAAATTGTAATGGGGTATAAGTGTAGACTGCAGTTCTGAAATAGAGACAAAGGTGCCACTAGTTCTGTAGTAGTGTTCTAAAATGCAGAAAAGGAGTTTATTGTCCTCCTACTGAGGATGTGGTCATGTTTTATGAGTTTCTCTTGTAGTGTGCCTCATTTCTCTTCTGAATCCTCTACCTCGTCTTTCCCAGTGCCTTTCCTTGAGATTTAACAGTTCAGATGTGTGTAGAAATATGTCACCTATACCTTTGACTGAATTATATTTCTGTATTGTTTATGAACTTGCTATGCATTTGCAATCATTATTAATAAATCAATGTGCTTTTGTCTTCTGTCACAAAGTAATGTATGTATTCAGAAAGAATTGTATGCAAAACAAGTCATGTTTTAGAACTCATATCATTAATAATTATCAGTTTGCAGTATTGTTACAACATGTTTTGAGGGAAGCTTATTATAAAAGAAATAACAAGGCACTGCACAGTAGCAAGGATACGACAGTTCGGTTGATCACTGGCATAGGTGTTATAAATATGCCAGTCTGTACTATAGTGTTTTATTAAGTCTCAAAAAGTCAAAGCTGATTTGAAATAATAATGTCTGACAGTCAGTGCTTTGAAGTCTTGCTGCTGCACTCTCACATTTAGGCTTTCTTTTATGTATGACTTTACCATAAAAAACAAAAACACACACACAGCAAGCACGCTCTTTTTTTTTTTTTTTTTGTATCTGTATTTCAAAGAAAGTAATAAGAGGCTACTTCAGTGAATTAAAAGGCGAAAAAGAAAGGAACAACCCCCCCGAATCGATAAGGATAGGTGCAGGCCACTGTAAGGTCATACAGTATTCATGTAAGCTATAGCTGGAGCTGGTAACTTGTTGAAGACTGTAAAAGTGAAATTAAAAAAAAAAAAGGAAAAAAAGGAAGAGTAAGGAAGAGACAAGAAGTAAAAGCTATCCTTGATAGGAACAAGATGACTTGCTTTCAGTTGGAAGAACTTGAGAGCTTGGCTGTGATAGCTAACACACTCGTTCTTCATCACTGGTTGTGCAACAAAGAGCTGGATTCCATCCATTCCATGACTGATTGATTACCCAATGGACAAATGTTAATTCTTTTCATCGATGCTTTGTCATTCTGGAGAGATCCTTTTCATCTAACATCTAGGCTTTTTTTTCCTTCGTCTTTTTTTTTTTTTGTTTCCTGCTTATTTATCTTTTAACATCCTTTTCTCATTCACCTTTGCAAAACTGTCATGTCTAACAAGATTCTGACAGTACTTTAAACTCCTTTCGTCCACAATTAAAATTACACAGATACAAAGTATGTAATAAACTGTGATGTGAAATAATACTCAGTGATTTCATTTAGTCATCTCAGTCTAATTATACTTAACCTGTCTGCTGTCCTTGAAAGAAAATCTTTCCTAGTTCACAAGATAAGAATATAAAGGATGAGAAGCTGTGTGTTGTTAATATAATAAATTGCTCTAGTGCAACTTCACGAGTTTGATCTTGCTTGTGTCAGTAGAAAATATGCTACTTTGCGGCATAAGCCCAACTGTGGTTTATGAAGTCAGTGAGAAGAGCTAAAAATGTATAAATGCTAATTTCTTTCTTTGCTTCTTTCACAATTGTCTTTAACAAGAATACCCCTGAATTTTGAAAATGTCAGGATCCACAAGGCTTGGGAATGGTGCTGAAGCGCAGGCTCAGCGCAGGGAGAGTGATGCAGTGCAGATGTGAATTCGGGCTTCTTCACTGTTCAGTGCTGGATTCCGAGTCGATGTTTTGTTTCTGTAATGAATCAAATCAGAAAATGAATCAATATGGATGAAGACATTTTACCAGTGTCAGAAGATATCTTTGTAGATTTTGTATATTTGTAAAAATTAATTTTCAGTACAGAAAGAAGAAAAAAAACCTCCCTTTCTGATTCACAAACCTTTTCAAAATGAGTGTTTGTGAACACAAAATACAGAACTTGAAGGGAGACACAGTTTTCAAGTATAAGCCTTTATATATAGTTTCATGTCTAATGTGAAGGACCTCCAGAGAGCTTTAACACATATCACTATTTTAAATTCTAAAAAGGCTGCAGAATAAACCCATTGATTGAAAATTTATATGACTTTCAAAATCTTTATTTCTACAATTTTATAAAACGTGTACTAAAAGGCTTATTGTGCATTTTTGTTATCTTCCCAATCACAAAATACAGTAGCTATAAATTGTGTGATCAGTTCTATAACACAGAGTTTGAATGAGATAGAGCTATTTAAATAAATGTTTCTTAGGGAATTTTTAAGGCATTTTTAGAGATAAATATTGTGTCTAGCAATGTGATTATATCAAAAAGAAGGTGCACAGGTAGACCTCTTTTCTATTGCAGTGTTTTCTCAGTCTGTCTTTAGAAATACAGTTTTGCCCTCATGTAATGTAAAACCACTACAGATAAGTGTGGCTGTTCTTAAGAATAATAAGAGAAGAAATAAAGCAACTGCTTTACTGCTTTTGAGGAAAGTATTTTACCAATTCCTGTGATATTTTCTTTTTTTTCTTTATTTTCTAATTTACATGTATGAATTGAGGAGAATATCTTAATTAAAAAATAGCGGAATACATAACCTTTAGCAATCATCAAAGCAAAACTCTAAAGCTCTTTTTTTTTTCAGAGATGAGGGGTCCGAAATTTTGGCAGGGGAGAAACACAGAAACATCTTTTTAAACAAATGATGATATGACAAAAAAGAACAAATTATAATGTTCTATTCATAATTGATGGTTATTTCTTGATTCTTCTATTATCAGGCCAGAACTCATAAAAGTAATAAGTGCCTGTTATTGTTAAAAGTAAATTGTTATTATATAACAAGTATTTTAACACTGCCTATTGCAACTTACAGCTCCTTAATTTTGTCTCTTTCATAGAAAGATATAATTAGTAAATAAATTAGCTTTTCTACTGAAATATTACTTCAAAAACATTTATGAGCTGTGTTGTCTTTCCGCGGAGGCTTACCCGGTGAAACTGTATTGCAATTAAAACCTGATCTTTGATCTTTTGGTAGTTACAGTTTGGTTTGCTTTCAACTGGCTTTCGGATTTCGTTTGTTTCAAATGAGTGATGCGAATGTGAATTTTACCTTTTTCTTCCTTAAACCTCTCCCTAAATCTTTAACTCCTCCTCTGTGACCTCTTTGAATGGTTCTCCTCCCTTTGAGTATTTCTAGAATCCTCTGAGGTGAAATAAACTGTTACCTGCTGCGGTCTATGTTGCCATTCTTAATCTGGGCTTTTTGCTTTAGTTTTCAGTTGTGTGAGTGCTTCTCTCTCTGGGACTGCTGACGTGAGAATCTGAGCCATGACTTGGCCTTAATCTGCCAGTAATTTAGCAAAAGATATGTCGGGCTGAATTCTGCCTTCTTGTACATGCCAGTGTTAATTCTTAAATGACTGTAGTGGGATCAGTGCAAACCTTGCTCAAAATTTGGAACATTATTAGTTATTTAGAAAGCATAGTGTAAACTGATCTCCTCCTAACACAAACGGCAGTTTGCTATGAGAGTTTCTAACAGGCTAAGGTGTGTGGCTATTCCCAGTGTTTGCACTAAGAAATAACGTGCTCAACACCGCCCAGAGTGATATGTACTCTTATAATGAACATGCTTCGCAAAGATTCGTTTTCAGAAAAGAGTTGCATTTAAATAATGGTTTTGATGGCTTGCTAAACTGGGCCTAAGGGTTTCCAGGGACTTGAGCATAGACATTGTTGATGAGTCTGTACCAATGAAAGTAAATGCACAATGTTTAATGGAGATTCTGCTATTACTAACTGGGAAGGGAAATTAAGTGTTCAATTGCGTGTAAAGTTTTCTTGATAATTGTTTATAAATCTGAATTGCGGTTCTTAAAGTCACAAAGCTCTGGATCACATTATCAGCCATAGGAATTTCCATCTTAAAAGTCACCTTTTGTAAGTTATCTGGAAGGTTTTGTGTAATTTAGACTTCAGAGCAAATTAGTTTAATTTGAAGTCTGTTATGCCCAATACCAAATTTTCTAGTGGAATTGGGGGCTGATCACATGAAACGTAATAAGGCCAGTCTCCTGCTTTCTCCTAAGTGTGAGGGCTTCAGTGAGAGTTTTGCCTACAGAAAGCCTCCCAGACTGGGGCAAAGATTTGAAATGTATTCTGAACTTGGCATTATGAAAGCACATCTTCTAATCATTGAATGTTGTTTATAGAGTACTGAGAAAATTTCTGATACTGCGAACATCCAATATGTAGAATGCTTTTATGAATTCCATGGAGACATTATATGAATAACTTTTGCATTGACATGGGTATAAAAATGGGTTTCAGATGTCACTGTGTGCCAAATTTCAAGAAAAGCTTCTAAATCTTCATGTATAATTTCAAGTGTACAATCATTCTCAAATGAAAAATACAGAATTTGTATATACATTGGCAATCTATGCATGTAAATTGGCAGTTAGCATGCATAAATCCTGAACGAAGTTTTTCTTTCAATTAGACCCTTGTTAAATTCATAGTAACTCCATTAACCTCGGTGGAATTACTTTGGATTTAAAATGCAGTTAAATGAGATCTCTGTTTGGCTACGAGTTCATTTCCCTTTGAAACTATAGACCAACTAGCACAGGGAAAACAGTTTTAAAATGAAGGTGGCACCTGTTTTCCTGATGTGTGAGAATATATTTGACTTTTTTTTGTTTGTTTGCTTCTTAATAGATTCATCCTGCGTGGAAAAGCTACTTTCTAAAGACTGGAAGGAGAAGATGGAAAAATTAAACACAAGTGATCTCCTTGGAGAAATTAAAGGTATCACACTAGATCGAATTTTAAACATTTGCATAGACTTTAAAAAAGGGGATTGAGGATTTTTTTAAAGTTCAGAAAAAATAATAGCAACAATCATAACCTGAGGGTGCTTTTTTCTTTCAAGTCAAGTTACCCTGTTTTGTAATGTTCATCTTTGAGATGATGGATGCATCTGCCAAATAAACAAATATGAATGTGTCACAATCAGTTATAGGCAGTATCAAGTTTATGTTTTTCACTAACACCAGGTTAGTTACATTAGTTCATTGACAGTAGCTATATACCTCTGTGAGCAAACATCTTGAAAACATGGAGTTACTAGTACTTGGTACTATTTCTTCCCAGTTGGATAAACCATATGTAGAAACTGCTTTCAGATTATAAAAGGGTGTAGTTGTGTGATTAGTGTTCTAAATCCTTGATTCAAATCTGGAGAAAAAAAAAAGTTTATATTCCTGCTATTCCTGTGGAGAATGAGCAACTCTAGATGAAATTTGGGACCTACTGAAATCGGTGCAAATTTTATTGCATATTCCAGTATTTTCAAGATTTGTTGAACAAGCAATCTCATAAAAGTGGAACTCTCTTGAAAATTAAGTACTATGTAGAAAACTTAAAGGGCTTTTCCCCACCCGTCAACTCTTCCATGGATTTTCTCAGTGAGAAGAAATTTGGTGTTATTGATTAAGCAACAAATTGAAAAGGTGCTTTTTTTAATTCTGTGAGAAGGGGTCTTAAGGCATGTTTGAGGAGTACACAAGGTACCTAAGATTTATTTCTCTTAATTGGTATTATTTTATTAAATAGCAACTACAAATATGTGGAAACAGTGAATCATGTGCATCATATTAACAAATCTTTACCAGTTAAACAAACAAACAAACAAAACCACACAAAAATCCAAACACCGCCCCCACCCCCCCCAACAAACAATGAAACAGAACTATTTGATTTGATTAATATTGATGCTTAGCACTTTACATTTCCACCAAGGCAACTTAAGATAGTTCAATTTTTTTATTACACAAAAAGATGAAAAATTGGCCCTTTTAAATAAGTAAGTTATAATTGGTTCATTTAGCTGATTCAGGACCAAAATCTGTTGGATTCTCCTCTTGGTTTTTTTTTTTTTTTTGGTAGAATTATGGCAACACTTATGTATTAGGCAGGTAGGAAATCCTATAGTAATGTCAGTGGCAGAAATATAGTATGCAGTTTTACAGGAACACGCCAAAATTTACTGTAATAAAATCCAACAAAATTATGTCTTGAAATCACATTCTCTTTAAAGTAATATTTTCTCTTAATAGTGTAGAAACATCGGAGGCTAGTTTGTCCATTAATTGCACAATATAGCTAGTCTTTAAATAGAAACTACTAGAGTGCTATCAAAAGCTTTTTCATGAGCTTTCATTTATTAAAAAAAAAAAAAGTTGCTTTTTCTGGATTTTTGTTATTCCTCCTATTTTCTTAGTATACATATTCCCTGAACAGTGAACAGGTAGAGTTCTTGCTCCTAACCCTTTTCTCATCTATCTACAAAGCATTCTTACTCAGATTTGCAAGAATTTTCAGCTCATGCAGCTACCTTTTCTGGGGCTGTATAGAAGGGATCACCTGATTGGGTTCACCAGACTTATGTGTGGCCATCATTCAGCTCGTTTCCACAACTTACCTGCTGTGTTTCATCCCTGTCCTTCAGTGGGCAATATTCCCCTCCACCACTCATTGACTTCCGCAAGACCCGATACTGAATCTTTGCTGCTGCAACTGCCTATAACATTTTTCACAAACAGGCAAAAATACAAAAAAGCATATACAAACGTGGAAGACAAATGATGGTTGTTGTTATGTCCTGCTTTATGCTTAGAGTATTCAAACCTCTTGACAATGACAGTGTTGTTTTATAGAAGAAAACAATGTGCAGAGTTCCATAGCAGGGGTAGTGGCAGGTCTGGAGGAGGACTCCTTTCCTTTTGGGTCCCAAGCCGGTGGCCCAGCCACTATCTCCAGGCTGGTCAGCACTTAGCTGATAAAATCACTGTCAACCTAATAGCCTGGTATTAAATTATATTGGCATTTATGTGCCTTAAGTCATCTCAGAAAGAAAACAAAACAAAACACCACAAACAAACAAACCAAAACCAAAACAAAACCAAAAAAACCCCAACCAGCCAACTATAAAAAAGCTCAAACAAATAAAACCCACAAAACCAACACCAATCTTGCCCATGGCAGCATGAAAACCAGATTACAAGAAGGAAATACAGCAAAGCAGGGGAAACTGAGAGCATTTTTAATCTTTCAAAGAAGCATAGTTAAGAAAAAAAGTCTTATCAGTGTTCAAGGTGGTGTATATTTCCAAATCATGAGGTTTATTTTCATAGCGCTGAATGAATTTCCAGTTAGGTAACTGGCAGGGTCTGCTGAGGTCTGGAGGAACTATTTTTGAAAATGTAGCATCTTTGGGAGGTCAAATATATTTTTCTTTCTTTTCCATTAGATTCTAAATAAATGTATTTAACTAGCTGATGTTTTTTGCTTTTGTGCAAGCTTTCCACTCGTAGTACTAGGAGTCTAACTTAAAGACATGAAACTATGCAGTAAAAATAAATAAATGAGGTCACTAGGGAAAAAAATCTAGATTATAAGAAAGTGAGGTGCGGTCCTATGAGGAACTGCTCTTTGCACTGACTGTTACTGGGAGTTGTTTATTTTAGAGAGAAGGCGTTGTTCTTGTTAAGGATAACCTGAGCACTTACTCTTCCCCTGTGTCTGCACAACTACAACCCCCCCACTTTGAGTGAAAGTCTAACATCGTGGTTGTGGGAAGGCAGTTCACTAAGAATCAGTGCCAGAAAAAAGGATGAAAAAAAAAATAATGGACCACTGACACAAACTGTTTCTATTCATGTTTGGGAAGCACATAGATGAGAAGAAAAGATAATTGGCTGCGAGAAACAAATAAAAATGATATTTTCTTGTTTTACCTTCTATATTTAGAACACAATAGCATTAATCAAGATATAATTATAAACTATATCTATTAATTCAAACAACAGAAGCCAATACGAAAGTAACAAACAGTGGGATTGTTCCTGTTCACAATTACTCTTGCATAGTGTGCTTCATTTGTAAAACTGCTTTTTCTGAGTTTCTTTATTAGGATTTCAGTTATTGATAATGGTCCAGATTCTTCCTTGAATTCCAGCCAAACAAGCCATTGACTTCAGGGAGGTTCCATGAAACTCAGAGGAGCATTTGGCAGAATGCTTTGTAGCCAAATTCCAGTGGTTAAATAAGTCTGCTTGTTCATTTGATATGTTTATAAATTAAACACATAGGTCAAATTTTCAAAGGTCTATGAAGCAGTTGAGCTGAGTTAAATGACCTACTCACCTGGAAAAAAACCCACATCTGCCCATGCAAATAATTTGATTGTATGCTTTTTGCCTTTGTGTGCATGCAAATACATTTAATTAAGGTATACAAGCAATTTGTTAGGCTTTATGTCTGGCTCTTGCAGCATTTTTTTTTTTTTTTTGTATTAAAATTAGTATCAGGAAATACTGTTCATTCTAGTTTTTGTTATCCTGTATTTGAATAAACAAAGTGGTGGAGGACTTTTATCTAGATTTCCAGATCTTTGGGTGCACTGAGTTCTGTGCTCACCCTCCCTCGCTGCATGTATTTCTGTTGCTTAGTTATCTAGTTTTCCTTCAGCAGCTACAGCTAGGCAGAATATCATCGTTTATCACTATACAGAGTCTGTTTTAAGTTTTCTGTTTCTGTTCCAAATATAAATCTCTGGAATAGCATAGTCTTGCATGCATCAGGCAGTTGTCCTACTGAAATAGCCTGCAATGGTCTTTCTCAGCATGCAGGGTCTTTGAAGATCAAATAAGAAAGGTCAGTCTTTAAGTAACTTAAGCAATGATGTTATCATGAAAGGGTCAGAATTGGTCTAGCAGTCTCGTAGAAGAGTGACTCCTGGGTCACCAGCTACTGTGTTGCAGGTTAGTTCTCTGGTTTCCATTGGTGGTGTTTACAACTGGAACTATCTATATTTATAGGCATTGTGACTTGAATGTCACATGCTGGCTTTGTACGCTATACTTTATTTTGGGAAGGATAGTGACTGATATCCGTGGCTTTACCCAATATGGAAGGCTGTTTGCATTATGTTTCCTGTGCTTATTCCTTCCCTTTTAATGTTTGCTACTTTGTTGAAGAGATCCTAAAGCTCACCTTTCATGTGCCATGTTGTCATGGTTTAACCCCAGCCAGCAACTAAGCACCATGCAGCTGCTCACTCATTTCCCCTCGGTGGGATGAGGGGAGAGAGAATCAGAAGAGTAAAAGTGAGAGAACTCGTGGGTTGAGATAAAGGCAGTTTAATAAGTAAAGCAAAACCCTGCAGGCAAGCAAAGCAAGTTAGGGAATTCATTCACCACTTCCCATCAGCAGGCAGGTGTTCAGCCACCTCCAGGAAAGCCGGGCTCCATCACATGTGATGGTGACTTGGGAAGACAAACACCATGAATCTGAACATCTCCCCCTTCCTTCTTCTTCCCCTGTCTTTATATGCTGAGCATTATATCATGTGGTATGGAATATACCCTTTGGTCAGTTGGTGTCACCTGTCCTGGCTGTGCCCCCTCCCAAATTCTTGTGCACCCCTATCCTACTCGCTGGCAGGATGGAGTGAGAAGCAGCAAAAGCCCCGACTCTGTGCGAGCACTGCTCAGTGATAATGAAAACATCCCTGTGTTATCAATACTGTTTCCAGCACACATCCTAAGCATAGCCCCATACTAGCTACTGTGAAGAAAATTAAGTCTATCATAGCCAAAACCAGCAAATTTGTACATATAATGGCCTCAAAATATTTGGAGAGGTGGGAGGCAACATTCCCGTTTCCTATAAGAAATGTTGAATTTAGTAAAATGAAGCGACTTCACCCACTTGATTGTCTCCTTGTAAGATACACTATAAACAATACTGCAAATTGTATTTGCCCCTGGTATTAGAACACAGGAGAGACAGAAAGAGGTGTTTTCTAGAAGAATCTTTTTGTGTGTACATTAATGACTGGAACAGAAGAGTGAGGCACAACTGTTTGAATCTGGCAGTTTAACACTATCCATTTCTGGAATAGTCTTGGAGAGCGTTCTGCATGAACGAATCCTCGAGAAAGTGATGGCTTCTGTGTTTTTACAGTGAATTACATTTTTTCTTAAAATATGCATGATTTACAAAACATTTTAAAATGCTATTTTGGCCTCCATTTTATAAAATTCGTCTTCACAGATAAGCTTTTGGGTGTTTTTTGGTGCGTTATATCAAATGTGAGGACCGTTTTGAGATAAATAAATCTGATGTTTTCCTGTAGCCCTGACCAACACTGTAGTCTGGATTTGCAGTAATTATTTCTCAGTATAATTGCTGAAATTTCTTTCTCATGAATTCTAAGGGCATAATACAGTTTGCCTTATAAATATGTATAAATAAATATATATAAATCTTATATCACAGAGGCACTCAGAGGTTTTTAATTATGTCAGTTTGTATGGCTATAGACATTTCAAAGCTCTCCTTTGTGCTTTCTGTTATAAACATATTTTTTTTTCTTTTGAAGTCTGTGTGATATACATACTAGCAATTAAAAACCCAGCTCAGGCTTTGAGACACAAGGTCTTCTTAATTAAAACTCAAACAAAAGCTACAAGCAAAAGCCCCACTATATGATTAAGGTCTAAAGTGTTATGATACATTAGAATATTGTTAACTGCTAGGATTTAAAAAATCAATACAGAGGAAAAAAGGATCAACTGGTTCCAATTAGTGAAACCAATGAAAGCATCCAACAAAACATACCAAAACAATGCAACCCAGAACCCCCACACCCAAGTCATTAAGAAATTGGTCCTGATTAGAAGGATACCACGGGCTATAAAGGTTTCTCACAATGTATTTATTACCATGATCCAATTAAGTGATATGCTTAGCTTTATGTTGTAGCTCTCCAAATCAGAGAAATATTTTTGTTTTGCCATTTGTCAAGTCATTAGCATTTTGTGTAATATGTTACAAAAGCTACATTTCCAGGTCTAACCTGACCTTCTAAATTAAGTGGTACCGTCTTGAATGACTGAATATTTCCTAAGCACTTTCAGCAGTTAATGTTTGCGTACTCTTTAGACTGATTTGCCTGAAGAAGGTAATGGATTCCAAAAGAAAAATATTTTGGTTAAACATACCATGCCACGTTGTATCTATTTGTTATGATTAAGGTACTGATATCATTAGTTAGACTAATCACTAGCATGAACTAGATTAATCTATATGGTCTTATGCCATCTTGACATTTTTTGATATGAAATACTTTTCTCCAGATTCTGGATTTAAATAGACATACCCCAAACTGTACACACAGAGGGTATTTCTGTGGAAATGAATAAAGCTGCTCATTGTACATAGTGCTATTATTTAAATTATGTACATGTAAGTCTTGGCAGGATTGAAGCTGTACTTAGCTCAAAAAAAAAAAAGAAAAAGTGGTAAACATTTTTGTCACCCTGGTCTTTTGATCAGAGGGTCATATTTCAGTGGCACCTATCACAATCATGCCTCCTTCTAATGTTAAAAGTTAATGACTATTAGCATTTCCAGTTCTTAAAACTCCACAACTATAAATTACATTGTAATCAACCTTTCACGTAAATCAAGTTCTCCATATTGTTGAATACATTTTATAAATAACATCAACCAGGACGTATGCAGTATATTTCCAGGCACACAAATAATTTATTACTTACCGCAATCACATTTATCTGTATAATTTTTACTTTACCGGTGTATGTTCTAAACTTAACAATTCAGAGCTAAATGTATGGAGTCTGTACTCCACTGAAATCCACGGGGCGGCTCACTTATATGCTGTGTTCTGTGGAACTGTGTCCCAAATAGTGTACTAAGAACTAGTATCAAGTGTTCATGAGAAAAAGAAAAAGAAGGATAATGATGCTAATAATATGGAACTTGAAACAGCAATACATTTATTAGACAGATTCAAAAAGACTGATTTCTGGAATTTGATCCATTCTTCATTTGTACAAATAGTGACAAGAAAATGTATGGTATTAAAATGTGTTTATTTTCAAATGCTATTAATTTCTTAGCAGAAAAAGGGTTGAAAAATTAGAAATATGTTTTCTTCATTTTTCTTCAAAACTCTGCCATTTTCTTCTGTTGCAAGGTTGTTATTGAGTGTATATATAATTTTAATTTTCATTATATCAGTAATTTTTTCCTGTAGTACAGAGTCTTTAACTGTGGTTTAAAGGGTTCTATGTTGAAGAAGTGTATCACTACTTAGAACTTAAGACCTTCTCTTCTGACACTGGATGTCAGTGGCAAATTTTCTTTTGACTGAAGTCCCTCACCTTCAGCAAAATAAAGGTCCTACTGAAGACAAACATACAACTTCATATGAAAAAGCAAATGCATGTGTAGGAGTTTGCACTGCTACAACAAGAGCAGAAGCTCTATTTCTTGTGTTTCATCATGCTTCAGTGCTTTTGGCTTTTTGTTGCTGTAGATATATCAAGTAAAATTCTAATTAATGAATGTAAGCATCTATCTAGAAAGATGCACATAGGTACAGTACTGAAAGGACTGAAATTTTTTGATTGATTTGGGTTCTGTGGAATCCTGTAGGTGTATTTCATCGGTCTTTTGTTACAGGAGTTTCATATTAAGGAAATCTTTGATTTTAGTGTCAGATTTAAAGACCACACTATCCTGTAGTGTTCTGTCTCTATGAATACTGAACAATGTGGGGAAGGGCATAAGGAAAGGGCAAACATACAGTAATATTTCCTCAACTTACTCTTCCATTTTCCAAAAAAATTTGATTAATAGGCTTCCTGATTCAGAGGTGGTACATTCAGGTTTAATGGTCCTTGATAGAATTATCTTCTATGAGCATGTCCAATTCCTTTTGAACCCTTTAATAGACAGCTGGAGAGTCTATGGGGATAAGCTTAGCAGTTAACAATATGCTGTATATTTGAACCTAGTACCTTGTAGGTGTCCCCTACATTTTATATTATAATGGACGGGAATAGTTGTTCCCTGTTCATCTTCTCTGTTACATTGCATTCAGTTGTCTTTTCTCCAGGTTAAGAAGTAAAAATATATATTTATGTATTCCATAGATGAAAGCTGTTCTGCACTTTAGTCACTCTCATCACCCTTCTCTGCAGTTAATTCAGAAAGAAACCTTTAGCACAAAATATCCCTACTCTGAGCAACATCAAATTTTGGCACCAATTAATAAGAACTGAGGTCTTGATGTGTGGATATTTCGTGGTAATGAGACCATTCCAATGATATCGGAGATGCCAGTTGTTTTGTTTGTTTTTTTTTTCTTAAGACACATGTAAAAATACCATATTTGGAACTTCACAAACTGTGGACTCAGAGGTGGATCAGAAATGTCATCTGAAAAACTTAAGGGACATAGCATTGGTACTCAGGAAAAAATGAAGTACAAACACATTTGGGAAACTCAAATGCAACTGAGAACAGCAAGAATATGAAGTGCAACCTGACCCAACCACTGCCTCAAAAGCCTTAGCTCAATGAGAAATAGAAGAAGAAATACAAGAAGGGTTGTTCTTGTCCTCTCTACACAAGTTGACCCTTTGGAAGAGGTTAAGTCTCGGTATTTTTTTACAAGAGGTCTTGATTTGTCTAACTGACTCACCTCACTTCAGATCTGACCAATGATATCCGACAGTTTTCTGCCAAAGGGCAGATCTAGCCAAACTGGACTCATTTTCTTTGTTTTCACCTTCTCCTGCCATTATTAAAGTGATTTCAGGCTAATCGACTTGCTCCAGTCAGGTCATTAATGATCCTGTTCTGTTACTTGCCATGTGAATTGGTCTTAATTCACTGTGTGCCTTCTGTCTCCCCCTCAATATTTATTTTGAAGTAAAGTGAATAATTTCTTTCTTTTCCATTCTCTCCAGCCCTTTTTTTTTCTTCGATTATGGCATGATTTGTCAGTAGAGAAAATTTTCAAAACCACTCAAAAGATGAGGTCTTATCAATTAATATGAATATACAAACTGTAAAGCAAAATGAGATAGCTATATTGAAACAATTTCCATAGGAAATTTTTCTGAACAGAGGAAAAAGAAATAGAAATCTATTAAGGACATGGCCTGCCCTGATGCTATGAGTGTATCATACATATTACCCTCTTTTTTTAGCAAATTTATACCCAAGCATCTTGATCAGAAATCATTCTTTGTCAGTAGCTCTCACACTGAAATCCTATTATTAGATACATATTTTTTCTTACCCATTTTTCTTTAAAATATGGTTAGTGTGACCTACATATCCTAATACTTACCTTAGTTTGTGTCTATATGAATTAACAAAGTTTAATGTTATTGATGTTGTCATAAATGTTCCTTAAGAGTTATACAAGATTAAGCTGAGACCTGCTCAATAGCTGTTTAAAATTAGTTGCCCAAATATAGCGGTAATAAGTGGCTAACACACTCCTGTTGGAAATGAATCCTCGCATCTGTTAAGATTTGTTTGAATAGGTTTCCATCACAACAGGTGCATAATTATTTTATGAGTAAAATATTATCAGCCTTCCAAATTAGCCAGGGCAAAATGCAAGTTGTCTGATTAAATAATCAAACTCAATACTTAAAATGCATTTGATTTCCACAGGAATTTTAAGATGCTAAGTCCCAGTCTATCAGTGAAACTGTGATTGTTTGCAGCAGGCAAGTAGCAGCTTGTAGAGTATCCTGTTTGGTATGTTTTACATAATTCATCCTACATTATACAAGACAAAACCGCTAAAAAAGCATATAATAATAGGTTTTACTTCTAGTCAAACAATTTTAATCTGCCAATGAAGGTATTATGCTGTGCATTAAAATCAGAAAAAAAGTGGGCCTGTAATGGAAAATAGTTTGGAAGTGTTCTGCATTCAATTAGGAGGCACATCAGTTTAGAAATATAAAACCTGGTGGTGTTTTTTAAATAATTTAGGTTATGAAGGGGAGGGAAAAAAGGAAAATCCTCTGAATCTGAAGTGCAGCTCGCAGTGTGGAGATCACATATGTCACCAGTTATTGAATAGCTCAGTAAACACAATGACTCAGAGACCCAAGAAATGGGTAAAATCTGAAACAGTAGGTTCACCACAAATGGAAAACTTAGCAGCGCAGCTGTCAGATGCACATTATATACAGGTAGCTGTTTGTTTTCGGATCTGAATCCATTTGTCAGTCAAGGCATGCTATGAACCAGGAGATGGGATCTCAAATACAAAACCACAAAGTCAGAGACAGCATCTGGAGGAGCTCCAAGCCACAAAAATTAGGGAAGAAGCACAGAGGGAACAAAAACTGTAAATGCTTGCATGGATTCTGCCTCTATATACATTGAATTTAAATAATTGTGTTGATACATCAGTAATAATAATTGCTGATAAAAATTATAGTCCTTATTTTGGGCAGCAATATGTTTTACTAAATGTGAAATTAAATGCAATTTGTATTAATTAGGGATAATATGGAAGTATGTAAGTGGTTGACATTTCCAACATTTTTAAACATACTACTATGTGTGAAGATACGTCTTTGCATTTGTTTTGACTTGGAAATACTGTAGATTGATATATGACCCTAATGTATTCTGTGCAAATAAGATCACAGTTCTAACCCCTAAGATCAGAAAATTATTTGTAGACAAGGTTCACCATACTTTGAAATTTAGTTAGAGGATTTGATCATTAATGTAACTGTTTACTAGATGACTGTAGTTCTCTCTGAAAGCTGGTATACAGTCTTTTTACATATACCAAACCAAAACCTCCTGTTAAAATGCAGATGGTGTACTCAGGTTGCAGGATTTCAAAAGCAGTGTGTACAGAGATTTTCTGTAGGTTTGTACAACTTCAGTTGTACAGCCTCTTACAGAGGCTTCAGGTTTTGATTGGTAACATCAGAGGAATACAAACAGAGGTTTACTAAGGAAGGTAAAGAAAATGAAATAGGCACAACTTTTTTTTTTTTTTTTTAAATTCAGATTCATTAGGAATCACAGAGTTCTTTTTAACTTGTAACTGAAATAACTTCTTTTTACCTTCACTGCATTATTCTTGTGCCAGGATACATTTGCCTATGTATTTTGAGATTCTGTACTAGTCACAGGATGGCTGCAGATTTTCTTTTAGGGGCTGTAGTGAATAGAGGGTTCCCACATTAGGGTGTGTTTGTAAATTAATTAACCCTCTTCTCTATTTTGTTGTTGTTTTCTTCACCTTCCAAGGGTTTTATAATGTAATTTTGGGTGTCTCAAACTTCAGCTGTAGATGGGGGTGCCCGCTTCTGAAATGTAAGGATTTTTCTAAAAAGACATACTTTAGCCTATCAGGTTACAGTCTGCCACTTTTCAAGATAACAGTGATTGAAAAAGGCACTTTGGGTCTCTCTGCATACTCTCAGATAACATATCCCACCATCAGACAAAGACGAACACTTGGTGCTAAGAGCTGGCGTTGGTGGGCCATAGTGAGAAATCTCCATCTGCTGACCCGGATGCACAGAGCTAAAGTTTGGTTAATTTCACAGCTAGACAAGTCTCTTCTTTCATTTTTCCTCTTCCTGTTCCCTTCCGTGTTTATTGTGCTAGCAAACACCGAGAAAAACACTTTTCTGAATTACAGTTACAGCTATTGGAAGGGCTATGGTGATAATTATATCACCTGTGACAAAATATAGATGTTAATTGCACATCAGCTGAATCTACCATAAGAAAGGTACCTAGTGAGAGCTATGCCTGTGTAAAATGTTTGAATGCATTAAATATCAAAATTAATATGAAGTTCAAGTTTGGAGGTGAGGAAAAACTGAAGTCTTATGTAAAGAAAATGAATGTTGTTAGACTTGTTTTAGTGAAATAGTCTTAGCAAAGGAGCAAAGTGTCCCTTGCAGTAGGCTGACTCCAGCATTTGCAGCATGATCTGTACAGGGAGAACACTGTTCTTCACTGACCAAAGTCAGATCCTACAGATCAGCTGGTGTCATCAATGCCAGGGCTGAGTCTGCAGCTACTATTAAAAATGGTAACATTTATAGACCCAGTTTCTGTGATGGTTCTTAACAACCTCTGAGAGGTGTGTATTTTGTTTTTTTTTTTAAACAAAACTAGCATATTATCTTTCATTTGATTTCTGAAAGAGTTCATTTTCTGTTGTTCGTGCACTCAAGATATATGGTATTTATTTAATGTTCTTGTCTGACAGCTAGAGGATAGGAAATAGTTAAATGATACTGTGTGAATTAGAAGGTTAATTAGTAAACTAGGTAATGCTTTTGCCATGCATAGCTATTGAGGCTTTTGCAGTAGTGCTCTTTTTTGTTAGTGTCAGCTATGTCATAGCAGGCGTAGGGTTGTGCAGTTGGTTAAGCAACTGTGAAAGTCACTCCTCTTAAAGTATATACACTGAATTAATACCTAAAGCAATACTGAGTACTTGAGTTAGTAAAAATCTTTAATTTTTCACATAGGGAAATAAACGTGAATGCGTGTGTCTGAGTGTTGCCTTATAAATGCATTTTCTGTATTGTCTTCGCATGTCAGATTAGTATTCATTCTTATGCAAGCTGATCTTCTTATATGGACTTTTGTTTGTATATGTTGAGTTTATGGTATAACTGCAAGCTTACTGCAAGCTATGCTTTACTGTAAGATGCTGAGGTCCCCTAAATGCAGGACATTCAATGTACACAAGAGCAGAAAAATCTAATCTTTGCTGTTACATATTAAGTTATATGCTAGAATTTAGCTATAAGGGTGCAGTTGAAAACCTTTTTCTGCTAGTGTTATTATCTGTGTGAAACTCAAAGTGAGCAATGTAGGGTTTTGACTGAAATACATCAGCTCTAAGCCTGTGTATACAAACCTTCACACAGATCCAGATTCTCACGTTCACTAGCTGGTGTTGCACATCAGAGAAGTAAATGAAGCTACTTTTACATTAAGGAAAGACAGTTGATTGGCCCATAGGTATGAGTTCCTATACAGAGTAAACAAATCTTTATATAAAGTCATCAAATACTGTATCCGAAGGGCTAAAGTTGCTACCCGTTCTCTCTCTCATGCCCTGCAGTGGGATGGGGGAAAATCAGAAAAAAAGGTAAACCTCATGGGTTAAGATAAAGGTGGTTTAATAGTACAGAAAGGAATAATAATAATAATACAGAGTTTTATAGAATGAATGACACACAGTGCAATTGCTCACCACTTGACTGATATCCAGCCAGTTCCTGAACAGCAGTTGCCCCCCCTCCATCTCCTGCCCAGTTTATATACTGAACATGACGTCATATGATATGGAATATCCTTTTTTGGCCACTGTGTCAGCTGCCCTGGCTGTGCCCCCTCCCAGCTTCTTGTGCATCTCCTCTCTGGCAGAGCATGGGAAGCTGAAAAGTTTTGAATTAATACAAGCACTACTTAGCAACACTTAAAACTTCAGTGTGTTACCAACATTATTCTCATACTAAATCCAAAACACATCACTATACCTGCTACTAGGAAGAAAAATAACTCTATTCCAGCCAAAACCAAGACAGGTATAAAAAGATAAAAACAGCCAAACATCCGTTTGACTCCAGCAGTAATCATAAATGGACACAGAGGAACAAGGAGGAACAGGGAAAGAATATGCTTTCAGGCTAACATTATCCCAGCCTCTGACTATTTTCATTTCCAAGGATTTCCTGACCTTGATGTGGTTTGTTAGTTTTGTATCAGTCACCGAGATCTTGCTTCCCCCCTTCCAACTACTTGTCCAGTCTACCCTTGAGCCTGTATGAAACTTTGAGCCCACAGCATCTTTTAGGAAGATATTGCATGGTTCTAGTGTTCACTGTGCAAAGAACCACCTCAGATGAAAATCAACTGAAAACTTTTAAAGTGATGTTATGCATTTCAGACACAGCTACCTCTTATGTTAAAATAGCATAGAAGACATCATCTGAGTCAGTGGGTGTTGGATACTTAACGCATTTTTAAAAATGTGGCCATAGATCTACCTGCAATAGTAAGAGTCCTAAATCCCTTTAAAAAAACCTGTCCCAGAGACACCTAAACAAAAATACCCAAGATGTTCACAGATGCAGGCAGACTGAAATTTTGGTGTATATTTAAAATTAATAGAGGGCAAATGAACATAAAATACATTATTTAAGTGCAAAAGTATTTTGCAGTCACAATCAGCCTTAATCTTAGTGGGCAGTATGTCAGCATCACAGTTACGCTCATGTAATTTCTGAGAAACACGTCAGAAACATTGTATCTTTTTGCAATAGGTGTGTTGTTCTAGACATAGCTCATTTTTTTAATAGGACACTTAAAAGGAAGGTGATTAACTTTCAAAACCATTAGAGAGAAGTCTCAGCAGAAATTTGTTTTCCCTGCTCCTTCTTCATTTGTGGTTTTCGTTTTAGTGTCTTGTTATGAGGAAAAAATAATGCTGAAATTGCAGTCACTGTAGAAATAAAGTAATGAAAATGCAACTCAGACAATGCTCTATTGTCTCAAGGAGAGAAGAGTTAAGGGATCCTGATTTCTTAAATGCATCCCAGGTCTATGTATAATATATTGAATTAGAATGCTGTTATAATGGAATTCAAAACCTCTCCGTGTGTTTCCTACATGCTCCCAGTGCTTCAAGATTTATTCTGAATTATCTTTAGACTGTGCTTAAAATTGTGCCTAAATTCAGGCCTTTGAATATTAAATTATGTCTTTTGAGTAGGCAATGTTTATGTTTTCATTCTGGGTGATCCTATTTGAGGGGTAGAATACCTATATAAGCACGAAAAAATAACATGATACCACTCTCTGGCATGGGACTGTGAAGAATTTCATTAGCAGTGATTCTGTAGCGAAGGGCTGTGTTAAATGTTTTGGTTTGTGATCAACTACGTATACAAATAAATTGAATTAAGAAAATTTCCAACTCTACTTTTAGTTGCTTCTAAGAAACATCTGGCTAAACATAGTCATGCTTGTGGTTAAAGTACAATTATGCCAGAACACTCTTAGAATATGTGTGGAACTTCAGTCTGCAAATGTAGGCCATGTCCTTTGTGCTACGGTTGATGTGAATTAAGAGGTTTTTCTGCAGTTAGAAAACTTGACTGATCATAGGAGCATGACAAACTTGTCATAGAATTCTAATTTGTTCTAGAATGTGTTCAGTTCATTTATTTATTTATTAAATAAACCTTGCAGGAACAACGAGCATAATTTACTTGTTTGGTTTTTGTTTTTCCTACCCGTACAGTGAGGCTGTGGTTATTTCCAAAGACCTACGATAATTCATATTTGTAGCATTAATAGGTTCTGCTGAATTGGTTTTACAGATTACTAGGTTGTGTGTAGCAGATAAGAAGCACTTTCAATTTATAACTGTTTGATTATGAAAGAAATTTAGAATAATATTCAGATTTACAAGCCTGAAGCTGCCAATTTTGACCACCTAATGCCATTATTAATGAACATATCAATGGACCTGTTTCAAAGCCCACTGAAATAAGTGTAAATCCTTCAACTGACTTCTGTGGGCACATTTTAAATGTATAAAATGTTGTTGCTTTTCCATACATATCAAAGGCTTTTGACTAAATCGTCTCTTCTCTGATGAAGTAGGAAGTTTCTTCTTTAGAGCTTCCATGACAGACAGGCTATGCTAATGTCCTTGTTTTGCAATAAACTTTGCTTCTTCATTACTTATCACCAGAGGCAATAAAAATCTTCAGAGGCAAATGTAAGTTTTTCATTGATATACTTGTTTGTATTTGTAAGACATGAAAGATGAACATGTAATTAAGATCAAAATTAAAATTTATATTTAAAGTATATAAATCTTGCAGTACTAATACTCCTCATATTTATATTTAGACATTTCTGTGTGGTGTAGCTAATAACTACTAACTAAAAACTCATGGAAGCAACTTATTTAACAAGATATAAAAAGTAACTGCAAGACATCATAAGTCAGAGCATGTTTCACAAGGGCATGTCTCCTCTCTTGTGTATATTGTGCATTCTGGATGCAGCAGAAGAAATGCATTTGGGTTACGATTTTGAGTATAGGAAAAGAGGCAAGATTCCTAGAGTGTTTTGGAGTGGATTCCTCAGTGCTAGCTTTGAGGCAAATGAACTCCAATAATTGAATCTTAATATGTAATTCAATTAGCCTTTTTGATGAAAAAGCTGCAGTGGCACCTATGGAAAGGATCTCTTCCCTTCTTGCACCCATAGATAAAAGTATTAATTCCTGTCCTTGTTCACATAGACCTTCTTAGTACATAGATGCTGATGTTCAATATAAGGCAGCACATCATCCTCCTCACCCCACAGGAGAAGATACAGTGTTTATATATTTTTTCACCTGTTTTGCACATGTCCAGCTGCTGGAGTACACATACAAGTTAGAGGGACTTCACGTTGTCTCACCATCGCCCCATGTATGTATTTATAGACATTACAGTGTAAGGTATTCCCCAGTATTTAAAGAGAAGATTCATGTTATTTCTGCAAATACTGTAACAAAAAGCAGAAAAAAAAAAATATTAAAAATCTCCTTTTCTGTAGCTCGCTTTTTAAAATGGAAAACTTAACTGAAACAAATGATTTTTTTTAATCTTTCATTAATAATCTGTAGTTTAGACAATGTGAGAAGACAGCATAAAAAAGCAAAAGCTTCTTTTACATCATGAACTTCTTTATGAAGAAAAAATATCAGCTAACAAAATCACAAGTAACTCTAAGTCTTGTTTTACAGGGAAATTAATGTCATCGCTTTCATACAAGCTATACTCATCAAATAAGATATTAAACTAACTTCCTCCAAACTCAGCTTCCTTCCAGTCATTTTTATGCATGTACATATACAATTCTCTTTCCAGAATAAGATTAGATAGAACAGATATTCAGTTCATCCTTGTGATTGATGATACAATTTTTAATTGGAGAGCTTTTCCTTCCAAACAAGTGCTTTTTTGCACTTGCACTGCAACAGGAAGAAATACTAGTTTAAAAATAATGAAAAATTGTATAGATCACTTGGATTTGTGTCATGTTTACATAATAAAAAAATAAGATTCATTTTGAAGAGTATCATAGTATGCAGAAATCACTTGTTAAAGTTAAAATGGAAACAAAACGATTTTTATCCAGCTGTACGCTCTTATGAAAGAACAATCAATGAAATGGAGCAATTTCAAAATCAGTCCTGAATTCCCCATTTACATGTTTTTCTCCAGCAGATTCCTAATCTCTTCATGTTAGTTGATAAGATCCTGCTTGCTTCAGACTCTCAGTCGTGACTCTCAACCTTGTAATTCCAGATCAGGTGCTACCTGTGATTGTATAGAAGCAAAATGAAATATCGTTTAACATCTAAAGCAGAAAGTTACAACAAAGTATCTTATGCCTTTTACTACAGTGTTTTATATGAATATTAGCAATGGCTCGTCATTCGTATGTCCGACCATCTATTCCTCCATATCAAGGCACGGGTGCAAATGTTCATCTAGAACAAAAATATTTTTCTTATTTTCTGGAAATGAAGGGTAGGGATTTTCCATTGATTTCAAATATCTAAGCTATTATTTAACTAAATTATGATATTGTGACACTGCTAGTGCAGCAGAACTCCGTTCAGTAAATTCTATGAATCAGAAGAGAAAAAAAAAATTGAAAGAATTATTCAGAAAGCGAAATGTTTAGCTAGAGTGAAATGTGGGGCAGTATTTCTCTGTGTAAGCAGCTCAGTCTCAGTTTCATATCTGTAGTTTCACATTAAGCCATAAGCTGCTCATGGAGAGAGGTAAGAATTGAATAAGAAAGTGCATTTAAAATTTCTAATACTATGTACGGTTTTGTACATCAAACAATGCTGTTGGGACAAAGCAGTCTCAGAGCTAAAACTGAGATTTTACTATAGGATATATGTGTATATAGGCTTGTTTACTAACATTTTGCATACCTAGCAGAGGTAGATACAGAGAGATAGAGTGTCGTTAAGAACATTATTCTGTAATGTTCAACGATGAGATATTTTGCACTTCTCTTTGGTGTGTCTGCTATGTGTCCGCTGAGAATGACAAAATTCAGCCAAAACTGGTGAAAGAATCTGTGTGTTTTGAGTCAGGTTCAGAGATGAAATAATAGGGAAAGTGAACAACTGGCTTCACTTAGTGTTTATGGGAACATGCACATCGGTTCTCACACTGTTGTAAATAAAGGGTATTTCTACTGAAGTTTCTGGGTCTACATGTATGTGTAAATAATGCAAACTGAGAATTAGGCCTGCTGAGGTGTTGAGTTAAAGTGTAATGAAGAAGCTACCAGCACTGTGAACATTGTTGCTATTGAGAGACTTGATTTTTTCTGGTATTTAGTGCTTTTGTCCTGTCTTAGAAGGAAAAACTTCGGTTCTCTTCATTGCACTAGGAGACTTCCCTGTTTTATTATGTGAGACCTGAAAGCATTATAGGACAATTGGGTTGGAATTAGTTGTACAGCCTTTGTAAATGAGAAAAGTTACAGAATTTAACTTTGAAACATTTTTAAAAATTATTTTCTCCTCTCCTTGAGCAAGACATAACCTTGGCTTGCTGTTGGTTTTTATGCTTAGTGTGTGTTCTTTGATATGAAAAGGTGAACCAATCTCGTGCCATTTTAACTTAAGATATTAACATCCACGAAAAGAAAACAACAACAAGCTGGTAAACATGATCTGTGTGGTGATGTTTGTACAGAGAAGGTTCCCAAAAGTTTGTTCCTGCTGTGACATTTAAGTATTTCTGGCAGTTTCTGGCATCTCAGCGTAGTTTTTACAGAAGATGAACTGTTATATAATTACTTCATGGTTAGGTTTTTTTTTTTCTGCTTGTCAACTCTTTTCACATTCAATACCTGCTTTATCCTTTGGATTTTTTATATTTTAGTATACCATTTCCTTCTATTTTATGGCCTACAAACACAGTTTGGAATCTTTATTATTCCTGTCCTCAGAGTAACATCCTCCCCAAGGTAGGGAAGTTCTGTCATTGTATTTAAATGGGAAAAACTGGAACTGCAGGTCAGGATATTTTTTCAGCTCTCTCAAGTCCAGAGTAAGTACCTTAAATGGACGGACCGTCTTTCCTCCTCTCTTGTTTGTAATTTTTAATAACACAAATTTTGCTGTCTGTATAACACCACCATGTTTATTTTGGTGTGCTATGCCCTGTCATACATTCTTCTTAGTTAACAGACTAAAACTACTCATTTTTCTTTTCTCTTTACGTCATATTTTAGTGTTTGTATCACTGTACAGATTACTCATAGCCTGTGGCCTCTGCTATATCATTATATTCTAATTCAGCAAAAACAGGTTGGCTGTGAGATTTTAGTGGCAATGTATAATATGTATTTCTCTGTTTATACCCAGTATTATCACATTTCTCACACATAGAGTCTGAACAGCTCGTATTAAGTATGTATGAAACATTTCTAAAGCCAATGGAAGCACTAAAGCATTAGTAAATGAATCCGTACTGACTGCTGAAAAACCCTAGGAATAATTTATTAAAAAATTGTCATCTTCTTTCTTCCACATGCACATGCATAAATTAACACTTAATATGTACTTCTAGTATTATTTAGAAGGTAAGGTGACAAGTATTTTTGAAATTTACATATATATGTATATATATATGTATAAAGCAAACAATACCAAAGTAGGATTTTATGTAAGCGATAGTAACAAAATCTCGAAACACAGTTAAAGTCCTCCAAGGCTTGTGTCAGATACAGTTCTTCTTTTCATGTGTGTTAAAGAAAATAAAGAGTCCAAGAGATTTGTTGGAATTCTGTTTTTTTGCTGAGCGCGGGTTTGGAGGAGGGGGAGGCTGAAGCTCTGGCTAACATCACATTCTTTCCTACATTCCTGACATGGATTACATTTTAGGACTCAACTGTGGATTCACCATATCCCTAAAAATGGGGCGACGTATCATTGTGCTGCTCCATGAGCTGACCAGGGACTACTCAATCCAATCCTCTGCCTGGCAGATCACTTTGATAGTTTTGGAGATGTTTGGCAATAACTTGTGAATAGTTTATGTTGATTGGGTCATTGCAGTGTCCTTTCTTTTGAATGTATTAATTTACTTTGGTTAGAACTGTTGAGAAAAACAGTCGAGGAAGAAAGCCTTTGAATGTAAGATATTCCCCAGGAAACACTTGAGAATTGCTAAGAAACAACAAAAGAACAAAAAGTCCAGCAAATACATGAGATAAAAAAATGCTAAAGGCCATGAAAGAAACCTCAGAAGAGGTGGCTATTTGCAGGAGCAAATCTGAGATACAAGCATTTGCTGGGGAATGCTAAGGCAGGTAAGTCTGCCTTAGTTGCCATCCGATAATGACAAATCTTTAGGGGAAATAATCAGCTGGATTACTATATACATTCCTGTAACTAAATTTGTTTGTAACGCAAAATAAAATTTTCTATGATTTGTGAAGTCTGAGGAAGGGATAAATCCTTCCAATTCTTTTGAGAAGGGAAAAAACAACTGAGTGTGACACTAAATGATTGAATAGGGCACAGTCGATCCTGAGCACTCAGAGGTGCAATGATAAAGTAAGGACCTGTGAGGGCACTTAGGCCCACAGGCTCCTGTCTCTAGCCCAGCTCAGTGTCAGGGAGAGGTCTGGATGTGGATCACTCTTTTGCACGGGTACTGTCTCCCCATATGCGTGGACAGGATGAAAACCTCAGTATGATCCAAGCTAAAGGATGGAGAGTGCAGGGCCCTGATGATTGCTGTGGGACATGCCAGCAGCACAGAGCCAGCGCAGTGGCTGTGGTGACGGAGGTGCAGTGAGCCCCGCAGTCCTGGCTCTCTGCCCTCTCCCTCACCTGGCTGTGGCCATACTGACATGGGAACATGAAGGGTCAGCATGGCCTTACCCAGGTAATTTCATTGCCACTCGGCTACCTGCAATTTTATGGCTAGTGTGGGAAAGACAGTCCGTCCTATGATAAGTTTAGGATTGTATTAAAACTCTCCTCCAAATCATGTTAGTTTAAAATTGTTCCCACCTAAGAAATGGCTTAAGCATCCAAGGTTTAGTATATGTGAAACAAGGGTGAATCCTGCAGATTGTCAGTAAAGCATTTTCATCCTTCTCATAAGCTTAGCTAACTTAAGCTTTTTTTTTTGCTTTTTTCTTTTTTTTTTTTTTTAATCTAACAGATTTTGCTCTACAGAATGTTTTCAGTAGTTCCTGATATTAATTCCTGTTAGTGTTTATGGGTCTAGGGTATTAATTTTTCCTTGCTCCAAGCTTAAAACTCAGAATCATTTTGAGACATAAGGAGGGGGGATTCTAACACCTTCACAAGGGAAGCTGTCCAGTGTGGTTTGCATGCTGGACATGTTTGCTGTGCTGCCTTCTGCACTGGGATGCTACAAAGCACAATGGAAGCATTTATAAAACTTTTTATTGACTAAGGACTGGACAGTAGCATATGGGAACATCAACAATTGCTAACTGATCATGAAATAAAGAAATTTCAGTATTCAAGTGTTATAAAAAGAAGGGGGGAAAAAAAGTCATTCAGAACTTAGTCATATTGGTTCAGCTGTTGTAACCAAAGACTGACAAGATAACAGAGGTCTTTGTGGCTGTTTTCTACTGAAATGCTTTATCTTTATGATGCACTTGGGGCCCTTTAGAGTGGAAAGCTTTTTAAACTGCTGTTGGAGTTAGAACTCAAATTAGATGCTATTGCAATGGCAAGGGGGCTCCTTAGTCAGGCAGCCCTCACAAAGTGACTTTTATCTCCGAAGCCCTTCCATTAGATTGTTACTTTCTTCTGTTTTCCCTGTTTATTTTTGTTGACTTTTGCTGCCCTATTTTGTGGCATTTAAAAGGTGACCCAATCAAAAAAGGGTAAATGCTAAATGCTGGACAGAGCCTGTGAAGTAGAGACATCACAGCCTATCTGATGTGTGCTGCAGACTGCCGTGTTAGACAGAATGGTTTAACCAGGTTATCTCCGGGCAGCTAAGATCAAATACACTTTCTTTTATGTCTAGCATTGTGTTTTTACTTTCTTTTCAAACAATGTCCATTAAAAAAAACCAAAACAAAACAACAAAACTATCAGAGGAATTGATTCATAAAAGCTCTTTTTTAAAAAGAAAAAATTAAATGCTGAACTTGCTTAACATTATTCAAAATAAGTTTTGATTGTTGGTTTAATTGCTTTGGTTGATGATACTTTGGAGCTGCAGTTATGTGATTTAAAGCCCCTCTTAGTTTCTGGCAAAGTCCACAATTCTTTCTTGCATTACAGTCTCTTGATTTCATAAAAGTCACACTATGTGTTTATTCTGAAAACATAACAGGACTAATCATTTGTGATGTATTAATTTGTATTTCCTGTAAGTATATGGGGCAAAAGTTAGTTTAGATGCAGTGCATAAACACGGATGATATTTGTCATGCTTTCACTAATCACAGAATTCAAGAGAACCAATAATACTTTGCAGCTGTGTAGAGATTCCATGCAAAGATCTCAAAGCACTTCAGACGAATTAACTAACCAGACATAAACCCCTCTGACTGGTAGTGTTTTACTCTGTGTACATGTTGGGAAACTAAGGCAAGCACATTCAAGAACCCACAGTAATTCTGTGTCGCAGCTAAGAATCCGACTTCAGCAAGCTTTGGATCATTCCTATAAATTTTGGCTTATTTATGACTCCAGTATTTTGTCTTTTACTTATTCGATAGAATACGTGCTTTTATCTTGTTTTCTTCTGGTGAGTGTGAAAGAGATTAGTTTAAATTATACTATGAAAGTCTAGGGGTCTATTTTTTGTTATTCCTTCACATTTTTTTTTCCTTACCAGCAGTTATTACTCTGCCTCTATCTCATGACAACTTGCTACAAGGACAGTTCCAAATTTAACATTGAAAACCCTCCTGTATTTGTTGACATGCAGCTACATCTGTATATAGACTAAATATGTAGTAGGAGGTAATAGAAGTTTTGTAAGGTGGTAAACCAGAGGTTGCTATAGGAGCTATAGTTATAATTTTTTTCCAGTGCTTAAAGAAATCTGGGTAGATAAAATACAAAATGATGTTTATGATTTTTATTAAATTCATGAGAAGATTAATGAAGATGTTTCTATTACTTTGTGTACTGGAATTTATGTAGTATTGTGGTGGGTTTCAAAAGAAGGGTTTTGCCACAAGCAGAATTCTTTCTAAATGTAATTTTGGACCACAAGTTGAACTCTTCCCTCTTTTTCAGCAGATTTATAGCTACTTTTTATTTTCTCACTCCTGGTTAGATTGACCTATGACCAGAATTTCTCAAAAGTTCTCTTTGATGCCTTAGTTCTGTTCAATTTGACCATTTTATCTCAATTTGTGCTCAAAAGCATACAAAAAAAAAGGGTAAAACAATAAGCACACAAGGAAAAATTAAGATATTGCTACAATGAAATTATTTTTCTCAGCTTATGATTATAATCACAAAAGCAAGAATATATAACCAAAGAACTATTAAAAAAAAACCCAGTATTTTTTCTGAACTTTTGATGAGACTTACTGTTATATTTTAATTTTAAAAAGAAGTTCTTAAACACTATCGACTTCCCACCAACACTCAAAATTTAAAATACTGCTGGTAAAGGGAGTTAATGGATCAAATTCACTATATCTGAAGTCACTGAAATAAAGGCCCCTAAGAAAAATGTGTCAATTTTAAAGGTCTTTCCTAACTGAAGACCATTTTGTGATAGAGCCAAAGGTTAATAAAATCAGTAGTGAATGTAGCAATTTTACAGATAAGCTATTCACAACAAGTGTAGTTACTTGAATAAAAAGCTAATTCAGTTCTAAAATGCCACATGCAGTAGCAGTGAATAGCTGCTTTTAGGTGCTTTCTGGAGGAGGATAAAATACAGAATCACAGCACTCTTCTTTTCCAGCATCCCTGGCTGCCTGTAAATTGCTGTGAATGGGACTGTAGGCTGACAGGCTCTATTAAGACAAACTGCCTTTCTCATCGGAGAGATAAAATAAATCAGGTGTTTAGTCAAATTAAAATACTTCAGATGGAGCAGGCCCTGGGGAGCACTGATCCACCTGACAAATCTGAGAGAAACTCAAGACAGATGTGTTTTGGGGATAAGGAAGACCCCATGGAAAAAAAAAATGCACTGCTGTCTTCGGAGTAAGAGAATAGGATTAGAACAGAAAGTGAGCTGTGATATATAATATTTTATGGAAGCTGGCATATATACTGTATATTTTTTACAAAGCTTTTTTTGTTTTATCTGTATTTATGGCAAATACATTTTACAGATAGCTATATTTTTTATTTTATTTATAGACATTTGTAGTCAGCAGAAGTGGTTTATTTACTGGTAATGAGTTTAGGAATCTCATTGCTTGCTGCAGTAAGTGGATGTAAAACAGATGATGATGGCACACAGCTACTGATGACCTCTCTTGGCCCAACCCAATCAGCTCAATCTGGTCTGCATTCTGAGCAAGTTGGTTTTTATTGATATTTAAACTGTGAAATAATGGTTGGGATTTTCCACTCTAAAATTAAATTATACCTCTCCCTCAGCTGTTCATACAACAGCATTCTGCATTTGTGCTTTTTCTTGTATTGAGCAGTGTTCAGTTAGGTGTCTTGCAGCTTCATGGAGGTCTCCTTATTCTCCAGGAGCACACTGTGCATTTTGTGGTCATCAGTTCTATTCTGTTGTTGGATTACATAGCATAGCACAAATTAAAGAGTAGAGTACTTTAAATGGGGTCATTCGTTTCAGATGTGCTTCTCTGGGGGTGAGGGGAAGGAAAGAAAAACAATTACTATGAATTTGAATTCCTGAATAAGAACAGTTACTTCTTCCTGCTATTCTATAGAAGAAGAAGAAATGACCTTATAAATTTACTGCAACCTTATCAAATGGTTCTAACTAATCATAGCAAAACAATCAAATTTTGTGGCTTTAGCAGGCACTTTTTGTTGTAGCTTTCTACTTACATTATGAAGCAAGTACAAAATATACAGAATAACGTGGGAATGGAATAGGAGATTAATATCTGCTTTGGGTGTGTAAAATATTTTATGACTGTAAGATCAGAGGCCTGCATTACAATGCCAAAGCTGCCTGACAGATGTGCAGGTCTCAAGCTGTGGTTTCCCAGGTGGCCATGCATGGCAGTCAGTATCATTTGAGGCAGCGGGTTTCTTCCCATTGCCTTTCTAAAATAGGTGCAGTGGTTGATCTCTTTTAGTCATGATGGGCAAGGGAGTTTTTCTTTGGCAGAACAGTCTTTCCTCCATGAGAATGAATTTCAGTATACGATAATGTATTCAAAAGCACCTAAATAACCTTTGATTCATGGTGAAAAATCTTCAAGACTGTATAATACAGTTTAAGAGAGTTAGGTTAAGTCTATACTGAAGCTGCACATAATTGAACTGGTGTCAACAGTGTGGAGCTCAGCACAAGCTAATGGATCCTGGCAAGGCAGTGCAGACATTTTCATGGTTACATACCCACCTAAGCTTACTTTCAAAAATTTTTGTTGTTATTTTGAAACAGTTTTTTTGCACAGAATTCTTTTATTGCTTCAGTCGTGCATATCACACTAAAGTTTTACAGTGGGTTAGTTTGAACAGTAGAGTGTCCTTCAGCTTTAAGTTCATGCATCCACCATACTTCTTGTGACTAAGAACACTGATAACCATTTCTAAAATTTCTGCTACAACAGGAGTTACTCATTCTTCCTTGTCTGGAGACCTGTGTCACATATATACTGAATTAAAATTTGGCACTGCAGGGTACTGAAAGATCACTTTGTTGCAGACTCTTTTAAAACTAAGATTGGTAATAGTGGCTAAGAAAGTGAATATTTTCAGTTCTTTTTCTTGTTAAATGCAATTAAGAAATGTACAAAAAAAGTGTACCCTTTGTATTTGGGAGCTTGCGGTGTTAAGAGTGCATGACTTAAGCCATGCAGTTTCTTATTCCCTAGAATGCAATTGTAGACAGAGCTTTTCTTGTGTGCTGCTTTTGCAAATGAAATTCTGTTTAAGAATAATATTTATCACGTCATAGCACTATGTAAGTAGTAGAGCATCTTGGGTTTGAGGCCAGCTTGGCAGGAGTCTGTTTTGTCTTCCCTCTCCTTATGAAACCTGTCAACCTCTTTCTTCTCTTCCCTAGAAGATATCCATCTTATTTCTGGGAAGAAGGTGGAGTCATAATTTTGGTGACAGTTTCTCCATTCCCTCCCAGGTCCTGTTCCTCACACATTTTCTTCCTCTTCAAAAGTCCCGTGGCTTCTTTATCACAGTCTTCTATTGTGAATGGAGGAAAGGAAAGATGTGAATATCCTCTCTTGCGTGCAACTTCTCATATCATTGTGACAGATTACAGACCTGACTAGTTCTTGATTTGGTTCACTTCTTCTCTCTCAGTTTTCCAGTACAACAAAAAATTGCTTCATTTATCTGACTCGCAACTGTAAACCACTTTCAGATGCTCTTCCAATATTCCTGAACTGCTACCCTACTCTAATTATATTACCTCTTATAGAGCTGTGGGTCTGAGGTGCTCACACAAGGAAATTCAGTGTATGGCTCAAATTTGGAGCTGACATTGCTGTTTGTGACAGAGTAATATGTTCATATGTAGGATGGGATATTTTTGCATAGATTTGCAAAAGGACCCTGTAGTCTCTACTTAGGAGACCCATGCAATCTTCCTATAAACAGGCCATTAAGCATCATTAAGGCAAAGAATAAATGTACCGTAGTTTCATATTAATTAAGTACCCTCTGTAGAGTAAACTTTGAAAGTTAAATGAAAATTTTTAAGCCATTTTCTCAGGTTAGCCATTTCTCTTAGGGACAAGTAGAGCACATTTTTAATATGCATTCCATAACCAAAGATTACATTTACCCAAGTGACCTACCAGATATATGGGTATTTTAGAGAAATGATCAATAAACTATTAAATTTCTTCTTCCACTGAACAGCATTTTTTTTTTTTTTAAGCATTTTTACATACTTGGGTGAAAAAAACAACAAAATATATATAGTGAGGGAAAATGATGTCTAATAAACTGTGAATGTATTTATCACACTTGGCAGATTTAGATGGAAAAGTTATAGGGATTTGTACACAGTGCATTGTTAATTACTCCTGTCAGAAAAAAAGAAATGGTCTATATCTTTTCTGCTCCAAGTTTTATTATATTCTCCACTGCTTAGAGCACAGCAAAGCTTCTTTTGGGGGTCTCTTAGTATCATACATATTCAAGCTGCCACTTGAAATAAACATGTTGGTGATTCAGCCATTTTCTTTGTGAATATCGCTTGGTAACTATTGTCTGTCTCATATTTACAGTACATCTTTCCTGCACATTTAGGTACACCAGAAAGCCTGGCAGAAAAAGAGCGACAGCTCTCTACTATGATCACCCAGCTGATCAGCTTACGGGAGCAGCTCCTGGCTGCCCACGATGAACAGAAAAAGCTGGCAGCCTCACAAATTGAAAAACAACGGCAGCAAATGGACCTTGCTCGCCAACAGCAAGAACAGGTGAGGCTCCAAGAAAGAAACCTGTGAAAATGTTTCATGCAGAATGCTTATCATAAACACTGTCCTGCTTGGTGTTTCCTTTCATCTTTTGATAAAAGAGCTTAAATATCTTCAGAAATTACATCTGTTTCCAGAAAGAGGAAATCTTTTTGGATCCTGAGGGAAAAAAACCCCAAACTATTTATTTCCTAGAATCAATGGCATTTAATAGATTTCACAGTTCTTGTTTCTTGCCCTGAGATGTGATTTTGGGAGTTACAAATAAGCCAGACTATAGCCATTATTTAATTCCTCACCTTTTTGGAAAGAAAATAATTGAACCAGAAACCTTAAGCAGCCTCAAACCTTCAAATACCTTCTATGAGTAAGGTCTGACTTTTTTGTTTTAAATTTTTGTAAAGGTGCATTTGTCCAAAGAGCTGTACTTTTCTCATTGTACAAAAGTGTAACAACAGTGATCCCATACACTAGTCCCCTAGGCATTAGATCAGACAGATCCAAATTAATGAGTGGTTTTTAGGAATCTGACATTATTACTAGAATTATCTTTTCAGTTAAATGTATTTTATAGGATATATACAGCAATATATGCTCTGTTGATTTTAATGAGTTGTGACGTCTGGTATTTTATGTGCTTGAGTATTTGCCCACATGTAGGGATATGGACTCATCCTCTAATGGAAAATAACATAAAGGAACACTGTAAAAAATCAGAAGTTAGAATGTCATTTAGCCATCCAGAGATGACACAGTAATTAACTATTGACACTTGTGAATAAGCTAGCACAAATTAATCTTGACACATTTGCAGACGAGTGATATCTTACAGTGAACACTTTGTAATTATATTTCAAAATGAAAATTAAATGACACTTAAAACTAGGTTGTCATGCTCAATGAAGCGAGCATGTAGCTCAACCGATAGGCAAATAAAATTCAGAATTTGAGCCACATGGTGCTTGTGCACCCTACTTTACTGTGTCAAGCCTATACATCAAGACTATGCTATGGTAATTGCATTGCAGGGTATTGGATACATTTTCTATCACAGTACTGTTCCGTCTAAGAGGAACCATTGACATTAGATGCTTCCTGGTATATTTCTGTTTTTCATCAGGAAATGCCTATTCAAATGGTACTATATTGTCCACAGAGGTACAAAAAGCTGTTCACAGGCAGTCTGAACTCTGGCAAATCAGTGCCTTTGGACATATAAAAAAAGATCTCATCCTTGCCTTGGCTATAGCTTACCAACATCAGATACTGTGTGTCTATGAAAAAAGATAAAGCACTCAGAAGGAATTAAGTATTTTGAGAGTGGTAAAATACTAGAAGAGGTTGCCCAGAGAAGTGTTAGATGCCCCATCCTTGGAAACATTCACAGTCAGGCTGGATGAGGTTCTGAGCAACCTGCTCTAGTTGGAGATGTCCCTGCTCATTGCAGGGGGGTTGGACTAGATGACCTTTGAAGGTCCTTTCCAACTTGAACTATTCTATAATTCTATGACCCCTGACGCAGCTTCATGCAGTATCTGATTTTGATGCGAAATTACAGATTTTTTTTTTCTGAAGCTGACTATCACGATAATCTTTCTGTTACCTTCACTGAGATTTTGGCAGGAGGGACAACATAGACATAAACCCGACAGATCTTATATTTAGTGACAAGCACTACACTTAGAAGATGGAATAGCACAATTGGTGTGTTACCCATTAGAAACAGTAACTCAAGCACTCATACAGGTTTTAAACTACTCTCTGTAGGACAGTTACCATTAGAGTTGCGTTTCCAAGCATAGGCACTGCTGCTGACGAGTGATATAACAAGAAAGGACCTGAGGAGCTAGGAGCTGCCCCAGGGTTACCTGGACACGCATGCTGCTGGCTGTTTGAACTACCTTTATCACTAGCAGTCCAGAGCCTGCTTCTTCAGTCTTCATTCACCGTATTTTTATTGACTTTACTGGGAGATAGACCCAGAAATATTTGAACGTCAGGCTTATAAATGGAGTAGTAGGCTATGATAGTTGCTTAATTCCTCTTCTGTGTGGCAATTTACCTTGATCCAGTCCCAGAGTCTCATAGACCTCAATTTGTCTCTTTGAGGTCATATGCAAGACTTAAAATATGTATGAATTTTGTCAAAAGCAAATTTTAACTCTAGCCATGAAAAAAATGGCAGAGCTATTTCCAGGTGACAAAGTGAGAGATGGAATAAATGACAGACTTTATCTCTGTGTGTGCACAATTACAAGCTGTTAATATGTAACTGCAGATTCCTTAGGAGTTAATCTGAACAGTTTGCAGTAAAACTATGTGATTGTTTATTTCCAAATCAACCTTGCTGCAGTTCTGTAATTTTTTTATCATTAAAACATTTTACTTAGCTTTCTCTGTTTATAACAGAAAGAGTAAGCACGCTCAAAAGATAGTGGGGAAAGAGACCAGGAGGGTTTTTGCCAAAACTGAAGCAGTGGATTTGAGTGACCAAACTACCTTTGTCACCATCTTCTTGCTGTTTTATGTGGTTCCTCTGCTCTAGATAAATATTTATAGGAGGGGAAATTATATTTAAGAAATGAAGGTAGCAGAAGTGCTGAGACTGAGGTTTCCAGGAAACACAAATCTTGTCCTTGTTCCAGTCTGCTGCACAGTTGGACTCGATCTTAAGGTCTTTTCCAACCAAAATGATTCTGTGATCCTAAAGCAGAAGTCCAGTTGTTCCCCAGCTCCGTGTTACCACTGCAGGGAGCAGCTCGGCAGTCTGAGGGCAGGATCCTCTTTCCCTTCTGCTCTTGCATACTGGTTTGGGATGGTTTGTAGCAATCATGGTGAGAGGGGTGAGGGTATGTCTGGGACAGATTCTGTCTCCTTAGTCTCTTAGTGCTCCCTGCCCAGAACACTTGCCTCTCTCCATCTATGTTAGAGAAGGGATTTAGTGAACCTTAACCATCCAGATCCCTTAGTGAATCTACCAAATGAGGGTAAGAATATCTACATATTTCACAGAGTTGTGTTGAGGATAAGTTACTGAGCATGAGGTACTGCTTTTACACAGAATGAGACCCTTGTGTACTTCCAAGGAAGACTTGGAGATTTACAAGCGAAGTAATGTGCTGCTCATTGTGAGTGAAGTTAGAGAAGCTTGCCCTAGGAGCTTGTGCTGAATAGCGAAACATCTATAAATACTAGCTAAGGCTCCAGTTCAGCAAAGCAGGAAAATGTGTGTTTAACCTTAAGCACCTGAGTAATCCCATCCCATTCAGCAAAGCACTTAATTTTAAGCATGTGTTTCATTCCCATTGTAGCTAACAGTAATGCATCATAGTCAAAGATCACCACAGGCTTAAATGCTTTGTTGAATAGTGATGAGATTATTCACACGCACACAGCTAAGCCCATGTTTCTATGCTTTCCAGAGTTGAGGCCTAAGTGCTTAAAATACATATTTCTTACTGGCTAACTAGATTGTTATGTTGTGTATAAATTTAAAACATTTATGTCACATATGCAGATACTTCTACAGCATCCTTCATTAAAAAAAAATTAAATGATAATAAAAATATAACAAAGAATAACTAATAACATATTTTTTCCTCAAAAATATTGACGTTTCATTATTACTATTTTAACTTAATAGAAATTTTATTTCTAACAGATTGCAAGACAACAGCAGCAACTTCTGCAACAGCAGCACAAAATCAATCTACTGCAGCAGCAAATTCAGGTCAGTGTGTTTTATTGCTCTCTTCTGATTATACTTAAATTCCATTTATGGAGAGGGAAGGATCTGAAATAAAGCAGCCACCTGCTTTACTAGCAAGCCTCCGTAAAGATGTTCTTTATGGAGGGTCTTGTGTCTTAGAAAATTATTGTCAAACATCTTTTTGGTGGAAAGAGCTTTTCTTTAATAAGCACAGATTTCTTCTAAAAGTTATGAACTATTTCTTAAATCTTGTCATTTAATTCTGAAATCTGCAATCAGTTTGACTTGTATTGTGCTAAGTAAAAGCAGATTCTGAATCATTGTTTATAGAACTCCTTATTCTACAGAGGTGAAATTGGCTTTATAAGAAGGTTAGATGAATGTTTTCCATTTCATTAACTGAAGCAAACATCTAAAGAATAGGATAATAGGCACTGAGACAGTACTGAGTCCCTGTGACCGGTCTGCTCATGTACAAAGACCCACAGGTATATGTGTCCCATGTGCCTTTGGCGTAACTGAACCTTTGTGGATCTGGCAGTGTTTTGGAGGTATTCAGTTATCTGTACTTGTACTCAGAACCTGGTTTAATTTTGTGCAAATATATGTGGGTAGGGACTGACATGTAGGTAGAGGCATTATTTACATGTGACTGTGTTACATTCTTCGCTTCCCACTTTGTTTGAAAGCATTTCCATGGGCCTGCTCTTTGATTTAAATATTTTGGTTTGGTCTGACAGATGATTGTGCTGCCAATTATTTCCTATAAGCTTCTACTATGATTTTTTTCCTTAATCAGACAATTGCCATGTTACTGGATGGAAAACTGAAGTTTTTCCTTCCCTCATCCCAAAGGAATGTTTGTAAATGCTTTTGCAAATATTGTAATTCAGTTTCGGTTACACTTTAAGGAGTTTAATTAACATATATAAATGTGTTGATACCTGGGATGAGAGACACAATTGAATTTTAAAGCACCGTTTTTGCCTTTGTCTACTGGAAGACTGCACGTTCATATTAGGTGTACATAAAGGATGGGAGAGGCATAAGAATAGTGAAAGGAAAAAATACACCATCTTCTCCTAAGTGGTATTTGCAAGTCTGGCTTTAGAAAACAAAGGATCATATTAAAAAAAATTTACTTGGCGTAAAAGCTAAGACTGAAACATGGATGAGTCTGCTAAACAGAACAGTTATTTGCATGAGGAATTTCTAATTTTTTAAATTCCTTTAAAAATTTGGACACAGAGGAATCCCGACCAGGTAATTTTTGTTCCTATTTGGCAAATGTGGGTATGTTTTACTAGGAAGTATCTTGCTCTGTAGTAAAAAGTTCAAAGGTAGTTTATGTTTCAGTTCACTCAATACTTTCCAGTAGCTTTACCGTTCCACTGACTCTGGGAAATGTGGTCTTAGAATAGGCTGCACATTAATTTTAGAATAGATTGCAGGTTTGTTTTCTTGTTTACTCACAGTTTTATGCTTACACAGTGCTGAACCCTCCACAAGTTTTCATTCCCATCCTTTCCTAGACATATATACAAAGAAATGTTTTAATGATGGTTCTGTTCGTGTGAGCTAGATTATTTCTTGGTGGTCTTTCCCTATATATGTTTCAAATTTCTTGCCAATATAAGCTACTCTTATTCCATAGTTCCTAAATAGTTTGGCCTCTTTATTTGTATTTACATGAATCTGATCAGCGTATTTGAGGCAGTGAGGACTTTCCTCTCCCAGCTTGTTAGCCTCATCGGTAGTGGGCATCTAATCACCCAAGGAACATTGTAGAGTCCAGTATGAAGCCCTGGGTATGTTGGGCAGATGCCATCTCAAATATACGTTGAACTTAGGAGAAGATTTCTAAAAACCAGTTTGTTAGGAGATTGTTTCTTAGGCTAAACACCAGCTCACATAATCCATTTGCTTGTGAGCCGACTAGTTCTTTGTTTATTTGTTCTTTCTTAATTCTGTGGCAGGTTTGCTGGCCAAGAGTTGCTTGGGAGAGAAGTTAGTTACTAAGTTGCCCATGCAATTTGTAATAGGTTTGTTGCTCTTGAATTGATTATGAATGTTGCAGTTTGTTGAGACCTGTAGCTCCTGCAGAGCTATAGATTGGATGAAGAGGCAGAGGAGAGATTCAGTGCTGTGCTGGTTCTCCCAGGTCCCCTCCCAGCATCTTCCCAGGAAACCTCAGTACTGATACTGAAGTCACACTGGTGACCCTGGGTGGAATCCTGCCAAAAGCAGGAAACTGCAGTGCAAGTTCTGTCTCAGCTAATTATCCAGATTATTTTTCATGGTGAACAGAGAGAAGCAGAGTGAATAGTTTTAGATGCAATTCATCTTGTCCTAAAGTAGACATTTAAAATGTCAGATGAATTGTTCCCTAAAATGGCTGTTTCTCTCCATTAACTATAAAGGAAATGCATGCTGATGCCTAGAGTGTAGGCATCTGAAGCGAGATGAAGTGAATCACTCTCTCCGAGGCTTGAGGGGAAAAAACAATTTTCTAATAAACATTGACATTCTCAGTGTAGTTTTTGGGCTTAGTAGAATTTGGAACTTTCTTGATTTTATTCAGAAGGTGCATTTGTTTAAAGACATTCTTGAGCAACCCTTTTCAGGAAACAGCAATTACATAAAATGGTGTGGATTCTTATTTATACTTTGTATGCATGGAAAAACAATAGTACTCTTCCCTGACACTCCCCTTTTGAAGAGATTACAAAATATAAGTAGCACAGGTGCCAGTTCCATCTGGGCAAGGGCCTATTCATGGCACAACTACTTGAAATAAGTACACTGTGTTCTCCAGGATGCAGGAATGGGGCATTGCTGATGCAACGTTTTCATCACAAGACACACAGTGTACCACTGTCATCTTCTGAGGTAGAGTGTTAATTCTTATATAATAATTTCTGTGAATAAATGCATCCAGTTTATTTAACCATTTAAACAATTAGAAATTACTTCAGATGGGGCTTATGAGATTTCTGTCAACCACATATAAAAGTGGAAACAATCCATACTGAATAAAACACATCCTTCTCTGGACACCTACTAGGTTCATTTACTGAGAATTCTAATTATTTGTTATGTAATATTTACATTGTGTTGTATATTATTCATCTATTTAATCATTTTAAGACCCACTTTCATTTAGTTGTTGATTTTTGGTTTATTTTGTTCTTAAGACAATTTACTGGAGCACCTTACTCAAGACTTGTTCTACATCCAAAACTTTGTCAACAATCTGTGAGCAAAGAGGACATTAGCCAGGCTTAGTATAAGAAAACAACATAGGTATTTCAAGAGTACTGCAGTCATTAAATGTTCTGCTTAATCATCTCATGTTTTCTAAGTGAAGGTAGTATTACTTTCAGGGTGTGCATGTTGGGGAAAGCAGTTTTGTCTCTTGGCTAAAGGGAATAGGAATCTGGAGTTGTTCTCAGTTCTGTCTCTGATTATCTGAAATTTGGCAAATTGTTTCCTGTCCCTCAATTTAAATGTAATGTTTTCAGAATCTTAAATGAAAAATTTCAGATAAATGTACTGTGTTATTACTTTTCAGCTCAAATGTTCATAATGTTCATAAACACTCTCCTGCAGAGGAGTCCATAGAAATGGGAGGAAATCTAGTATGTCAAATTAAGTTCTTTGTTCAGCAAAGCTGTGCAGAGGAATTATTGCTTTTAGTGGAAATAAAGTTGAGAAAATACTGTAGGGCAAGAAAGAGCTCACAGATCAGTCTCCAGGTTGATCCAGATTTTAAGGAATTTCATTTTTTTGTTTAATAAAAAGTATTCATTCTTAAAGTAGAAGGGACAAAACGAGACTTTTTCAAGGATAGCTCTTTGCCTGTGCTGTGAAAATGAAAACTTCTAGGAATAAGGAAAAAAGCTGTTTAAAGGAAGAATTTGGTGGTACATCATGAAGGTAAGATTACACTGGAGGAAGGGGCTTACATCTGTGATCTCTAGAACTGTTCCAGGCTTGAGAATCACTCGAGGCCCTGAAATCCCTGAGAATTCAATGCCTCATTGCTGAATTCCGTCCTTTCAGAATGAGGCGTGGGGACAACTTCTGACCCCACCATATCCAGCTGAAAGAGTGGGTTACATCTCACTGATGCTTGGAGCATGTTGCTCCAGGATTTCCCTCAAACAGGAGTGGTGGTGCTACTGTGGATTTAAGGGATGAAAGTTTGAGGGCTGCCCTCCTGTGGTGGGGAAGCTTCCTTAGGGTGAGTCCTATATTTTGTCTGAAATCTTTAAAAGGGGCACCGGCTGTTGAGCTATTCTGCAAAAATCTGTGATGGGTATTACAGTGATAGCTGATCCAAACTGATTTCATCCATTTCCCTTCACCTTATTCCTCTGTACTATGTTCAATGCCATTGTAGAGCATTTCGTTTTCTGTTTGAATCAGTATGACTTCCATTGCATAGAAAAATTGTCTTCCTCTGCTTTCATAAGTATTCTGTTTTAATTCAGCCACTAGAAATTATTCCTAATAGTATATTTTTTTCTAGTTTAAATCTATACATTTATGCTGTTGTAGTTTCTTATTTTTTGCATTTTTCTGTTTCAGTCAAAAAGAGTGAACATGATTACCATGATAGTAAAAAAACAAACAAAAAAAGAATAGTAACATAAATGTTACAACTATTTAAACTGTCCTTGAGCAGGAATCATTTGAATTATACTTAAACTTAAGAGGCTGAACCAATGAGTCTCTCTTCTTATCCATGATTAACTACTGACAATTCAGGTACCTGGTGAGCTGAATAAGGACTATCTCTTTATGTGAAGTACATGTCTAAAGATCAGGAATAATTACATTCCACATTAGCCTTCATGGCCTCCCTGACCTGGTTAATTAATTTTTTGCTAGGATAATAATAGTAGAAATAGATTTAAAGATATGCTTTATCGTTAAGTATGTAACTGACCTCCAATATTAATAGCTGAACCTTTCATTTATTGCCTTTTGGAGATGGGTTAAAACTCCTTGCAGTGAGCTTGCTGAAAATGCACAAGCTGAAATCTAGTTATTGTCAGTTCAGTTCCGCTCTCTGAGGCTTCTTTGTAAACTGGATTTAGCAAAAAGCAATTGCAATGCTACTGTTCTGGCACTAGGGAATATTTTCCCCGACTTTTTTTTGGTTATTGATCATGAAACTTACCCCCTTCCAGCAAGCTCTGAACAGGACCAAATAAAGCCATTGAAAGCAATTTGATACATCTATTGGCAGCGTACGCAGATCAGATACTCCCTTGAAAGAGAGCGAGAGTTATAAACAAAGCTTAGAAGTCTAGGAATAGCCCCCAGCTTCAGCAGACCCTTAAAATATTTTGTAATTGTATCTTCAATCATGAATTAGCCAGGAAAAACAGACCTTTTTTGCCTTTATATTTCACTGCTGTATGCTGGTTTTAATTGCCCACAGGCACACTGTTGTGATCTTCTTTGGAAGTTTAAAACCAGGATAAAAATGCAAATCTAATTATTTCTTTTATCTAATCTAATTAACTTTTACAAGTAATGATAGCTGCACTGTAGCCTGCATCAAACATTTTAATAATGATGTTTCTGGATTAAAGAATAGGTAAAACTACTGTAATTTATAAGCAGTCAAGATTATGGCAGTAGAAAATGTAAATGATTGTGGTGGCTTAATAAACTATAGCTACAGTTTATTAATTTACAGTAGAAAGGATACATTTCCCTTAAATTCCAGTTCACTCATTAATTGGCTCCCAACTGTCATTGGTATCTTTTTTCTTTTTTCTTTTTCTTTAACAGTTCAGTATTAAAAAAAATCTAAGTCCCCTCTGCAATGCAGTTGTGTGCACATGGAAGAGACAAATGCTGTTCTGTGCCTGGAACTTGTATAATAGTTGGCTGCTAAATCCTTGATTCAAATTCGGGGGGTTCTGCTGTGGGCATGGCATCACACTTCTGCCCAGCTCATAACTTGCTTAGTTTTCTTCAACGGAGAAAAGACAAATATGCTAAACATCAAGATCAAATGTTTCATATTTTATTTATTGTTACACAGCGGCTTGCTAATGAGTTATAAAGTCCATATTTGATAAATACCCAAGGAAAAGCTCTGTTACAGGCCAGCTTTTTCCAACAACAAAAAAAATCTTTATTGCTGGCTGGTTTGGAATTTTCTCTGTCAGGTGTGTGGGAAGAGCAGCAATGTGGGATCCTCACCTTCACCCAGCAGCCTACCCTTTAATAAATATTCCAGCAATGCTCCTTATCCTCTGTTCAGTCTCTTCTGTACTAAAACCACCTTGGCATGACAGCATGGTGGTAGCCTAAGCAAAAAAGACACACTGCACTAAAGGTTCCCCATCGTGTGCTGCTCCTAAGCTTCTGCTCTTGCACCTTGGTCTCCCATTTGCATGGATCCTGCTAGCTGCTGTGCCCCTGGTGCCCCCAGCCCCTGAAAACAAGATTTATCCTGGCGAAGGAGAAAGTAGTTCTGGATTTGACTCTTGACACAGTCCTTAAAACTGTGCAGTCTTGAGGTGGAGGAGTGGGTTTTTAACAATTTTTACTGTGACCTTCTAAGAGTTAAATTAGCTTTCCTGCAGTTTTCTAATTCACAATATGGTGTTTTTTAAATTTTATTTTAAATAGCTTTATTTCATCTACCCGAGTCTAAAGAAATTGTATTTAATGCAAAAATTAAGCCTTGTGTATCTCTTTCATATGACTTCTCTAATTATAGAGCAGTAAATGGTAGAATAGCATATGTTAGCAACATGAGCAGCAGTCTATGAAATGAGCTACAAGTTAATAAAATGATCTTGTGGTGGTGTTGGCCAAATGTTAGCACACATGTTTCGGAAAGTCATATTTCAACAGACTTGAAGAATAGGACTTTGGCACACGGGTGCTGAACATGATCTGATGTGTGGAAATTAGTTAAACCAAAGTAAATGTCATTGTTTCTCAGGCTCATGTTGGTGCAGAAAATGATAGTAGCTGCCCTCCCACTTTCCCTCTCCCACGTCTGTTTTAAAATTGGAAATGAAGGCACAGGCATCCATCCTTCCCAGTTCAAGAACTGCTGCTTGGTTGCTCTGGGCGTGCTGTGTTGCAATCTTGCCAGTGGCTTAAGGGCTTGTTCTCAGCCGTGCCCCTGTCAAAGCCAGGGGCTAAAATCTCATTGATCCTATTGAGCCCAAACACTCGTTTTACAGCCTTTGCTTACAGAAGGGCTTCAGATTTGAGCCCTGTTAATTTAGGGGGAGATTATATCAAGTTCTTGAATAGCAGTAGAGGATCAAGCAAATTTTTGCTACCCACCTGTACTGCTGCCCAGGGGTCACTCTCAGCTGGTGATCTGCCCATTTCAACTAAGCCTGGGGTGACATGCTGCGGCAGTCTCAGCGTTTGCCGATCCAGTCTAGTTTGGCAGGTATTATGCCCTTCTGAACCCCTTTGGTGCTATTCCTCTGGTAGTACAGGTCTGCATCACCCTCTCTGTCAGTCTGCACAATGCAATATTTGGAATAATGCACTAAGAATAGAGTATTTGTTTCAGCATAGAAAACCAGTATCCTTCCTAAGTGGTATGTGCACAAAGTAAAACGGATAACTGGGAGCAGAAATTGTGGCCAGTGGCAGCCTACCAACAGGGCCAATCCTGTGAAGTCTTGCTTGATTGAGTAATACTTGCATAGCCAATATTTGATGACTTGTATATTGAAGTATTGCTCACGTAAATGGGCTTTGCAGAATTGAGCACCTCATATGGGGGAGACCTGAGAATATTAGTATTGTGCTTGGAATATCAAAGACACAAATGAGGTGGGGCTTTTAGGGCATGTAATTTGTTTTATTAGGCAAATAGATGTTGGAAAAAACAGGCTACCTTTTGGGCACACCAGCTCTTTTTCAGGTCCTACATCAGAGTTACATCAAAACATATCCCAGGACTGACTGAAACTGCCTAAGATATTGACCTTTCATTTCTAATTAGTTACTTTTTCAGTGATGATTTTTATGATTGACAACCATGTGATGGCCAAGAGAGAAAACAATCAGGATTTGCATTTTTTTTTTTCCAAAACCTCCACACTATTTGACACACTCATCAGGAGATAGTGAATAAAGAAAATAGTTAATAAATGTTAGTATTGAAATGACTTGATTTATGGAGATATTCAGGTATACAGGCAAGAGTGGAATGTGATGATATCAGAGGTCAAAATCTCTGTCTGCAGAAGCAGCTATTTGGAGGAAAATGATAAAGTACAGCCCCACATAAAAAGGCCAAAAGCATTTAGCAAATAAATTGTAAAGTACTTTTGGAAATCTCACAGTAAAATCTTAAATTTACCAGATGGACTAAATCCTGACCTAAAGAATCAAAATGTGTTTTAGTTGTAATTGGGGGAATGTTCCAGAATACAAGTGTATTACTGAATCAATTTGAGCATAAAAACATATTTTAAATGTATTTATTGTCATGACAGCAAGGAAGAAGTGCATCTCTCTCTGAATCCATTCAGGAGTTATGAATTCACATAAAGAAAGTAGTAGTGTGTGCAAACCGGTAAATGAGCAAACCAGATGCTGTTTAACATTTGCTATACATTTGATGGCGTATATGTAAAAGTAAAGTGAATGAATATGTCTGATATTGGCTGTGTTATGCAACCAGCTAATCCAGACACTTGCAAAAACGTCAAAGCATAGCTCTCAAGCAAAGGTGAATGGCCTTGCCTGGAATCTGATTTTAGGTCATTGTTAATGTAGGGAAAACCTGGATAATGCCTGCAGTTTACACCCTATTTCCTTTTGTCTGTTACATTGGAATCCCTTCTCCCCAAATAATTGGATAACGTAGTGACTTATGTTGTATGCAAGACTTTTGCTTGTTTGAAAGAACTAGTCTTTCCTATAAATCTTGTATATATCATCTTCAGCAAGTTGGGCATTTGCACAGCTTGGGTAAATTATGTCTATATTGAGAATCTAAGAAGTTACACAGTGTGCATTCCATACTTGAGGGATGGGAAATAAAAATTGATATACTGTGCGACACATGATATAACACAGTGAAATATCTTTTAAATTCCAGAGGGATGCACTGACATCACCACACTTAATTCACATACAGTAACTCCCACAAAATGTTATTAATTTTAAATTGAAGTTTGTAATCATTCAATAAAAAGAAAATAAATGATGTAAACAGTATACAATGGTGCATTATGAAATGCTGAATTCATCTTATTCACCCACCCAAAATGACAGTATGTTAAAAAAACATTAAAGTTGTAACACCAAATAATAAAAGCAAAGAAATTCACAGTTGACGGTGAAGTGTGAAATCCATCTTGAGGCACATCACCGCCCCACAGTATAGAAGGGCACTTCTGAGTTAGGGAACTTTATTTTAAAGTAAGGTATTAGTCATTTTTATTCTGTAAATGAGACACTAACCAGTTGGAGGAACATAGTTTAAAATCTATTTCGGGTAGAGGAATAAGTAGTGTGGGTACTTACTACATGTTACAAAGTTGATAGTGCAATGTATACCTAATGGCTTAAGCACAGACTGAGATTCCTTATTTGGCAAAGCAATTTATATAATATAAGTAGAGAAACAAACTTTTCTCAGAGGAGGAGTCATGGTACTTTTTTTTTTAGCTCTGACAATGAGTGATTTGTATGAAGAGCTCTACTATCACATTTCTAGCTTTGTTTTTTCCATTTCATTGGATTTTATTGGTAATATATTTTCAGGCTACTCTTCTCCTCTGTAACTGCATATCTGAGTGTCTCATGAGCTGAAGTGTATTATCCTCACAACACTCTTTTGAGGCAGAATAAAAACCATACAGATATTTGGGGGCATCTAATTTTAGATATCTAATTTCAGCGACAGAATTAGGACTTTTGGCTCCATATATAAAGCAGTCCAGGTGCTGTGAATTACTTTCTGTTGATTAGACAAGGTTCCTAATTTAAGCACCTAAGTGAAGTTTCCTATGTGACTTGATCCAGTTCTTATGTGAAATTTGACAGACCTGAAATCTGTGGTTTCAGAATTCATAGGCTGGTTCTCTAAAATCTTGGTCATCTCTTTTATCATGACTTTCTGTCAACTTATTCTGATGGAGCTTTTAGCCAGAATGAATCCACTTCAGACAGACAGAGAAATATTTGTTCGTTCCTCTCACCCACTGTCCTGCCTCAAATGAAACCCATGTCAGCCAGCCTGAGTCCCTCCTCTAATGGAGCTGCTCACCAGAAGTGCAGCCCTCATCATACAGAAAGAGGCACGCGGAGAGACTGCTCTTACTGCAGAAGTCTGTACGTTCCCATATCCATGTATTTTCCTCACAGATGTGGAGCAACTTGCATGACTGTGAAACATTCTTTGAGCTGTGGCTTGTTGTGGAGAGAAAATAATTTTTTGTTCAAAGAGTGCCTAGATTACTTGGCAGTCCCTTGTATGTGTTGTAGGGCATTCAAAAACTTACTTGAAACAGCCATTAAATAATGTTTTTTATTTAATCAAAATGGCTGCTTCTAAATGGAGGTCTTGCATGCCACATTTTAGGCCAGAATATATTTTTACAGCCAAGTTATAAACCTCTGAAAAAGGAGCCTTATAATGGAAAGGTTGACACAACATTAATTTTAGTGTTGTAAACTAAATGGTATAATTTTGGAAAAAAGCCTTTATAGCTCTGCTAAGATATTAATTGCAGGAAATTACAGCATATCCTATTAAAGTATTATGTCAGTGGCATACATAGCATATAACACCTTTGCATATTCTCCCTTGTTTTCACGGCAACGTTTTGCATCTTGATCTGTAAAGAGTCGGTGGATAAAGTGGCTCAGAGTTTCTGATCATTTTTGCTCAAAGGGGAAAAAACCAGCCTGGGTAATGCTTACTTATGGCCTACTCTAGAAACAGATCTTCTGTTAAACCAGGCACATCCAATAAGGGTATTGAGGAATGAGCCAAGTTCTGTTGAAATGAAAGTCTTTGTTTTGTGAGTTTTGGACCAGAGATTTTAATTTGGACCCAATTCTTAACACAAATTTGACTTTGTCAGACTGTTTCCGGAATGGCAACTACTTTTGTGACTTCTTTTTTTTTGACTTTTTGCTGATAAAGGCTTCCTTTTCATTTACAGAATCATTCCTGACTGTTACAACTGCATAGCAGATTCAGTCTCTTACCTTTTTGATTTTTGTTCAGTTAATTATTCAGAAAGGTATTTTATGTATTCTATAAATAGTGGAGGAAAAGCTGTAGATCCCTATTAAGCTGAACAATGTAGATATGTGCATTGCATTGTATAGATTTTTATTCCTAAGAAAGAGCTTATCTGTTGCATTTTTACCACTTTTGGGATTGCAGGGGCATGGTATTATAGCATCATGTTTTCTTTACAGAAATTTGTTCTTATAAGGAAATTATTTGTTAATATCTTTCTTTTAACATACACTGAATTGTAGCCTTTGAGTATAGTCTAAGTTTGGATGTCTTTTAACCATGGTTGCTATTTTTAACTGGGGTGAACTCCTATTGCTGTAGTTTCTTCTGACTGTCAGAACTTTCAGGACAAGGAGACACATCTTCCTCTTTGTGAAGCACCTTTTGAGGTGATGATCCTATTAGGCACTTTTCATTGCTTCATTGACACAAATTGTAGTGAAAGATATTAATAATAACATCATTAGTTGTTTTGGGGTTTTTTAATATACAAATGCAACCTGGAGACTTGATATCTCTTTTCCCCTCTGACAACAGTGGAGCACGTGCAATTCTTTACACAAAAAACGTCCTGAGTGTGGTACAGTAGATGAGTTTTTAACAAAATGGGAGAAAAGGCCTTCTCAAAGACCCCACTGATATGCAGTGCATTGGACAGTTAATGTTTCCCATTAATTGCAAGGCTTTAGCATATAACCATAGAATATATCTGGTTTTACTTATCAAAACCAGAACTGCTTTTTCTCTGCCTGCTGAGCAGGGAAAACTCCATGCTGTACCAGTTTCTTTTTACTTGAGGCTCCCAGTATCACCAGGATTAAAGCTGTCAGAACAGTCAGCCCTCTTTATTTTGTGGTTTTAAATACAAAGCGTAATATTGTTGCTTGAGAAGTGGCATGCTTTCAATGTGTTAGTTAAAAATTGCCGAGTGGACAAAACAAAAAAGATCCCTGTTAATAGCAGGCATTGAAATATTGCTTTCACCATTTGGGGGAAAGAAGATACAACTCTGCACTTTAATTTGTTTTTATTCTACACCACTTGCTTGTCTTCATTGGCTTACTCCTACACTCAAGTATAAGGAAAAACTCATGCTCAACTTAGTGAGAGTTTTGCTTCATTGAATGCAGTGCAGGGTGCCATTTCCTCAGCTGGTTGTTCATTTTCTCTCCACTTATATCATTCTAATACTATAAGTACAGAATTAGGCCCTCTTTTTAAAACCAAGAAGAGCTCACATGGAAATGACAGCATTTCATTTTGCTCCCCCCCCCCCCCCCTTTTTTTTTTTCAATTCACTTTAAAATATTTCTCTGCTCTGTGTGTACATTTGTATTTGGGGATAATTGTGCCCATTCACCCCAGAGCACTCAGAGGTATCTGATATATTGTATATGAATATTCTTGTCTTGCATGTGTTTATTCCGTTATCACTTTGTGCACTTAGTATTTTGTTTTAATCAGAGTCCTTTTTGTTTTATCCAGGATAGTATAGATGCATCTTTCTGATAACACTTTGAAAACTCAAATGGTTTCCTCGTTATATTACTTTCCTGTTTTGTTTATTTTAATTGAGAAAAGACTCTCTTCCTAGGCAAGGCTACACATCTGTCATTTTATTTATCCTGTTTTACTATAGTTAAAATATGCATACCTTTTAGACATAACTTTAAGAAGAGCAGAATATACTAGTAATTTATACAATAGACACTGATGATTATTGACCATTAAAGAGTAATAAAACATTTCCTGTGTGAAACAGACGTAGCATCAAATGTCTTTATTTCTGTCAGTAGGTGTTTCAAGTTTACTTCACAGATCTGAATGTTATTATATAAAGTTAAAAACCTGGCTACACTCTAGCAAACATAGGTCACCTCTTAATAAATGAATGGACTTGCAAGCAAAAGAAAAAAATATACTTTGAAGAAAGTCCCAGGCTCATGTGTATATTAACCAGAGCAGATGAAATGATTTATTGGGTTTTATACACAATCTGTAAAGGGTAAGCATTGCTAACAGAATGAGTGGCAGCCTCAGGGAGCTGAGTAGCCTCCAGGGACCAGCCTTTGTTCCTCTGGACTTGACAGGCATGTGTCCCTGTTAAATGAGGGCTTAATTTCTCTCATATGTGCACAATTTCCAAGCTCAACAAAGGCAGCCAGGACTGCAGCTATTTAAAAGAGCCAGCTCAGGAGGAAGCATTCCTGGAGAAAGGGGATGCTAAGGGGCTAATTACTCACCATAGATCAGCAACTGTTTTTTTTTTCCTAAGCGAGGTTTATTAACATGGAACTGCCACTTTCATTTTACATAAACATACATTAAAATTACAAAGGTGTTATTTCTCTTTGTGAAATAGCCATTTTAAAGGTCTTGATGACAAAAAGAAGCGTGCTCATTTTTTTCAGGCCTGCAGTGAAAGTCGTCATCTTTTAAGCTAATGGAAAGATTTTTTTTTTTCCAAAAAGTACAGAGAGCTTGCTTCTCCAGTGTCTTCCACTTCTTTCTCAGTCTTTCCTTATCTCACAAATAGTAAGAGTCATCCTCAGTACTTACTGCATTCATGTAAATATGATAATTAATATTGTCCAGATAAATAGTTCTGCATATGAAAAGCATATTAATATTTACTCAATTACGTATCTAGTGTGGTATGCTTTTTAGAAGCCTCTCACTACATTTTTAAATATGTGTTTATACCCAGCAGACCTGTAGGGTGCCTTTCAAGTACTGTAGTGCTGCTACTCCATAGGAGAAGTAGGACTTTCCTCCACTTTTCCAATGTGGGGCTTGGGTCACTGCTGTGTTACTGGCAGTTGGCATTCTCTGTGGAGAACCGGACAATCATTTGACAGAGTGATGTAATTATTATTATTTTTTTTTAAGTGTGGAAAACACATTTATTTTCTTTGGACGTTGTTGCCAAACTGTTGTTACCTTCAGAGAAAGATGAGCCACTCCAGTGTTTGAAAATCTTGTCACTATTAGCAAACCACTTTGTTAAGAAATGTTACGTGGCTTAAGGCTTATTTCCTGTTCTGAAACAAACAGGAAACTTTCTTGTAAAACATGCAGCCTATTTGATTCTTCTCCATGAGAACATACTGATCCTCTTAAAATTAGAACCCAAACAAGTGGAAAAAAGTGTTCTCTCATTGCTCTGTGGAGTCACGGGCTGAAAGGGCTTCACTGTGGCATAGGAGGCGGCTTTTGGATGTGTGACATCAAGGCTTGTAGCCTATGATCATGACATGGTGTGTGTGCATTTGTGAAAACTGAGACAGCAGTAGCAATTATAGAGCGATGCCAGTAGCAGAAGCTTGCTTTCTGGATTGAGATGAGCCTTTGAATATGAAAGGCAGAAATTCAGAAAAATTAAAACCAGAGCATCTAAGGAGGTGCTGCTTCCAACATTATAAATAGAGTTTGTACAGGTAATATTACATGATAACCCTTTGGCATAGGTCCCATGAAAACTTGGTGAGGTTGCTCCCTGTCCAATGTTATAGGTGTAAATATGTTTTTTGAACGGATCCTTTTTTTTTTTTGTATTGGCTTGTGTTTGTATTCTGTTTGTTTGGTGATGGTTTTTTCTTTTGCTTTTTTTTTTTTTTCAGTGTCATAGGTTGATATTTAGGCAACTTCAAATCAAAACCGAATCAGCCAAATTTGACTGTTCTCTTCATCAAGTTACACATTTAGCATTGGAAGGAAGATTTAATCTTTCTGAGGCTAGGATGGTAAACTGAGGAATGTTTTGTCCTTCTTTGCATAGTTTCTTTGCTGAGTAATTTTTGTATGGTGACCTTATTTTAAGTTTTGACTTCAAGTGGCCACCTTTAGAATCAATATATTTTTATATTAATATCATTATTGTTATATTTCCATTATAATGATTGCAATTATCAGAACTGTTTTGGAAATTTCAGGTGAAGATTTTAGTCTCTCCGATCTACATTAGAAAAAAAAAGTAATTCAAAATATGTTAGAGAAATTTTTCTTTTTTCCTAATTCCAGTATTTCCGATCCAAAGTACAGGTTGCAGAATGCAAAGAATGAAACTGGTTGCAAACTTTTAAGTGCTTTAAATCATCCCTGAGCAGATAGTGCTCTAGCTATATGAGGAATTAAAGATTTTAGAGGTACTATTTAAATGAAAAAGATCTGTTCATTCTTTCTAAGAAGAATGGAATGAATGGAGGACTAGTGGAACAGCACTTAGGATTCTTGGTTTATCTACACTTTCCTTTCAAGGCTTTGCTTTTTCATGGAGAAGAAGGCAATAACAGTAATAGAAAGAGTGCAAAGCTTTCTTAGGTTTTGTTAAGAGGTTTTTGTTTGTTTCTTTGTTTGTTTGTTTTAATTCATTATGAAGTAAATAAACTTATCTGTCTTTCCACTAAATAGAGGAATTCTGATTGGCTAGAAGTCACAAACCTGATGCAGATCCTACATACCTCTGTGCAAATCAGGGAAAACTCCACAGAATAGAAACAGTACATCTGCCTTCATCCTCATAGTAGATTTACAGCTGTCAAGGCTTAGAGTCACCCATTTATTTCCTTTCTCCCTAGAGATGACAAAGTATATAACACTTGATGAACTGCAGCTTCCAGGAACATTCAGATGTTAATGCTACAAAGGCCTATATTGCAGATTGAAATCTTGCCTGGATTAAAATTCTGCTTTGGATGAAGTTAAGGAGCTACATATATGCAGGGGAATTTGGTACTGTTATAAGGCTCAGAGAAAATGGTTTAACCTGGATTCCATGCAGATTCTGACTAAGCCTTTCTCTAAAGATTTGTTTCCATTCTCTGGAGGAGGAGGGGTTCCTCACCAAGAGACTTTCTTTCCATCTGATTAAGAGAGAGCACCTCCTAATCAGAAAGGAAGGTCCCACACAGATTATCTTCTTGTCATGCTATGACAGGACCCAGATTTCACTGAGGCTTTTGTGAAGAGCTGTGGAGAGTATTAAAGCCATGGCTCCACAGTACTTAACTTAGTGTTTTTTTACAAAAGAAAAAAAGAAGATGAACTCATGCTCACTGTTTCCAGCTAGGAAAGAACTTTTATTCCTTTGCTGCATTGTTGTCTGGTTTCCAGAATGAAATGTTAATCATGTAAAAGTAGCATATCAGTCTACTGAAGAAAGAAGGAATAATCAACACTTCTGCATTCTTGCTGTCTCAATGCTTTGACTCAGTGTTATGCTTCTCCTCCCCACTTCTTAGATATTTTTATGTACTTACAAACAGCTGCCTTTGTCTTGTGGGAGTTTCGTTACTCTTTTGCAGCTTACTTTCATAAAATGATGTAATGAATTCAAATTTCAGGCTGTCAACCTACCTGTTTCCCATGTTTGTCATAGCATTTAGTTTTAAAGAAAAACAAACAAACACAACTCACACACACACAAACCCCCACTCCCCCAACAACAACAACAAAAAACCAAAGAAAAACCCAAACAAATGAAGACCCCCACCCAAACAAAACCAAACCCACTTTTTACCCTGCTTTCCTACAGAAAGAACTTTTATATAACTGTGCTGCCAGTCTATCAGAGTTACACCTGAATAGTTTTTGGACACATTATGTAATTTAGATAACCACATTTGAGACACAGGAAGGAGCCTAAAACGTATCCATTCACTAAGTCTCATGAAAGTTAGTGGTCCTGATAAACTCTTTTAGGTTTGCCCTGGAAGTAAAGACTTCAGTTTAAGCTACTTGGGAAAGAGATGTTAAAATGCCCTAACTTCAGGAAAAGTTTTGATCTGAGCTTATACTGTAAAAGACTGCAGAGAAGCAAAATTCTGAGTTTGTATCTCATGCAAAGCCATGAGAAACAAACATTTATAAATTACATTGCTTACCAAAGTATACTACTTGCTCTGGAGATGCACACATTTCCCATGGAAGCAGAGCCTTGGGTACTGACCAAAGTACTGTCTTCTTTCCTGCTTGCAGAGGGTCTGCATACATCAGGGAAAACAGAATCAATTTCTGGTGATATATTTCATTTTACCTACATATTTTCTGGGAATTCACCAGTTAGAATTTTGTTTGAAGTTTCAGTGATTTGCTTTGAATATGCTGCACAAATTTAAGGAAGACCTTACTGGGAGATTTTACCCTGAAGAACCAGCCAGTCTGTCACTTGCTGTAGCCCTCAGGTTCTTCCCTTTGTTATATTTGCACTGTTGAGCCTTAGTTAACAAGTTTTCTGTTTCACCCACAGGAAGTTTTGTGAAACATATGCTTTCTAAAATTCTGGTGGCAATACTATAAATTTATTGACAATAGTCCTATCTAAGTTAAATTTATGGAACCCACTAAAACAATTAAAGTTTAGATGCACGTAGACTTTATATTTTTTGAAAAGAAGTTTCACCTCAACTCATTTATTCCTTTTCATATTGCTCCATACTTTGGGAGCAAGTATTCTAACCAACTGACCAGAAGCAGAAGGGCTTTTATTTCGTTAGAGTATCACAAAAGTAAGAAGGTTTGATAGTCATCTGTAGTCTCCACATTTAATCCATAATTTAAAAATTATTTTTAAGTAATTCACATAGAGAAACAATTAGCTTTAAAATATACAGAGCTATTTTTGTATATCTTGGAAAGAAGGTGTAATGGATCTGGACAAAGTCTGACACTTTGTCAAGTACTTTATTGTTAATTTTTCTCTCTGACCTATTATATTTTCCTGACAGTTTGTACTTTTTTTCTTTTTTCCTTGTGTTCATTGATACGTTTATGATCAATCCTGTTTCTAAAGCAAAAGGCTTCCTAGTTGTATAACCACATCAGTCCAGTTCCCCATAACAACTCACCTGCATTCAGTCATCTTTCTACTAGGGAAGCTGGACAAACTTCCTAGCCAGAAGTATTAGAGGAGAGAAGTATGGTGTATCTGAGGAATGACTGAGGGGATTTGTCTGTTTCATTCTGTATGATGCTTGAAAGAGCGTAATGTCATGAAAGGATCTTAGAAACTATATTATAACCCTCAGAGGAAACCTCTTATTTGCTTCTTCTCTTGGGCCAATAGTTCTAGACTATCTTTTGTTGGCTGAGTTCATGTGCTTTCCAGTACTGTTTCAGGATTTCTCTCCCATTTATGTGCCTAAGCTGCAAGTGTGTCCCACAGCCTGGTGGGTGTGTTATCCTTCTGAGGGAAATGTGTTGGTGTATGCCATGGCCTCCATTCTCCTCAGCTCCTTGGCCTTCTCTTGGAGGAAAAGTCTAGATGTAAGAGGAATGGAGCAAAGCCCAGTGTCCTCCTGATATGGGATCCAGACTTAATTTGGATGCACTCTCAATGCAGGACTGTGTAAGGAACATGTGAGCATAGGCTCAGTCTTATAGAGGCACAGCAAGACATTTTAACCCTCATATTTAAACAAGGCCTGTCTTAAAGTATGTTTTACTCAGTACTCGCTCAGTTATCATGTCTTAAATTTTCCGTGGCTCCTGGACTGATACTTCACAGATCAGAGCCATCTTTCAGTATGACAGGAAGCCCTACAGTTCCTGAAATCTCCATTCATCTCAGCAGAAAATGAAGAGACCAGTAGCTGTATGATTCAATTACCTCTCAGTTTAGTGAGTAAAATAGTTTTACAGAAAAGGGCACACCAAAGGTAGCAAGAGAGCAAGCGTGGGAGCGAGCGCCTGGGAGGAGAAAGGAGAGGGACTGAAGAGGGAGCACTGAAGTAGGAAGATGTTCCACTTTGAGGAGTGAGGTGTTTGCATTGTGCAAACTGCACTATAAAGTTGGGTTTAAGACTGCAGGAGCTCTAAACTTTTTCCTTGGGAAATTTCTTGTTTTGAATGTTGTCTGTGGCATAGTCAGTAGTGTGAAGAGACCTTGTTGTAGTACACATCAACAACGACAAAAAAGCTCACTTTCTTGAGCTGTCAGTTTTGCAATTGGAGTAGAAGAGGAAGATATCACATTTGTATTGTTAGCTTGATTGCTTCTGGAAATGAGCTTATGCATATACCACTAACTTCTCAGCCTGTTGGTTGATTTCAGCTGGAGTTGATAGAAAGACAGACATTTCAAAGAAAACTAAGTTCCCACAATCTTTGTGGAAGCAGACGGTTAGATTGAGGTGAAGGATTTTTTTCCAGAGTCCTTCATGAAAAGCTGCTGTTTGACAGTTTGTTGTTGAACGAGAGAATTCAAAACGGGCAGAGACCTTTTACATAACCCAACCTCAGAAAAATCTTCAGTTGGAGCTTTCACCTCAGTAGACAGTGAAGTCAAATACCTGGAAGTCACAAATGCATTGGGCTGTATTTGCCCTTAAACTTGTGAAACTTCTTGTGTCAATCATTATTTTAACAGTTTGCACTCCAGAACCAAACATGGACTGACCTGGAGATATTAACTGTCATTGGTTGATCTATGAACTGTGACCTGATAGCAGCTCCAAAAGAAATCTAACCTACTTGGCGTACATTTTGCTGCAGAAAACAATTCAGGACTCGAAGACAAGGGAAATTTCTGTCAAATTGCGGTCTCCAAGTGCTTCCTGTAGTGAAAGAAAAGTCACAAACTGAAAAAGTCTGATCTTTGGTTTCCATTCAGTACTTCAAAGAGGGATTATTGGTGTTTTAGAGAAGTACTTAAAATTCATATGCGAATGCACAGGGGTATAAGTGAAAATAAGGAGTAGCAGTAGAAAAAAGTTTCAACACCCTTGAGTTTGGGATAACTTCTTTAACTGAAAAATCACAAGTGGGTTATACACACATCATACCATCAAAGATATTGAATTTGTTTTGGCAAAAAAACATGCAGAAATATTAAGTAGAGTGGTGGAAAAAGTGGAAAAACTAAGAAAGTTCTGAATAATAAAAAAGACACTATTTATATAGGTCATTCCTTTATGCTGACAGAAAGTTTTACTGGGGAGTAGTTCTAGTCTTATATGGTTACGAGAACATTATTTTCTTCTGACTAATTATATAATTAATAGGCGAAGAATATTAGGTAATATATTGTGAGAAATTTACATAAAGCATAGATAGAGTGCAAAGGTGGGAAATAGATACAATACATATCCATGACAAACCTCTGTCTATAGTGGATGTCTTTGAAAAATCCTCTTTCCTCTCTCTATTACTTCTTTCTACCCTTTTTCCTTTGTTTTCTCCACTCCCCTCATTTCTTACTCGCTGTTGAGAAAGCCTGCTTCTGCACATGCAATAGTATCAGGTTAGTATTCATAGACATAGTTACGGAAAACATGGTTATGGCACAGTTGTTTAATTCATTCAGTTTAAAAGAACTTTGAAAAGGAAACGTGTAATAAAAAAATCTAAGTATTATATTGAAGAAACTGAAATCCCTATGCAGTGAAGATGTTCTTAAAAGATCTGTT